>NW_024093095.1:0-13379 GCF_014356525.2 Nilaparvata lugens | reverse complement strand
TAAATATCACATCTCTTATTTCATGCTCTAAAATGAATATTTTTTTGTTTGTGAACCATGTGGTTCTCAAAATACTTTTGAGGTTATGTTTGCTTGTTGACATGTTCACAGAAATGACAGTGGTTAGTGGTTAGGTTACAGAAACTAAAAATGCATGTTTTAATTGTTAATTGTGATTGAATTCTGTTTAAATTTGAGTAAATAAGAGTTCCAATAGTTTGAATTATGTTATAGGTTTCTGTTAAGATGAAAACTTTAGTGATTTGGAATTAAAACCATGGATTATCAGACAACTGTCAGGCATAGGTATGTATCACAAAATCTCTCGTATTTTTTTCATATCATGGTCGTCAGTAATTATATTGTTAGTAGGAGTGATTTATAGTGTGTAATAATGTCATATGTCTTGAAATAATTATATTTTTTATGTGCCTTGCAATATTTTCAATTAGAATGATCGTTGGCTAGGCATTCCTGGGTTGATTTAGAATCATTTATAGCAGTGTGGTATATATAAAACTGTCATACAATGATCAATAAACATACAGTAAGAGTCAAGACACAGTGTTTTTCCCAAAAGCTTCGGCACGATAGGACAGGAAGGTCTCCGATGGCTGATTGGTTGGCGTATGACAAATCATCTAATCGGAAGCTTCCTGTCACGCCGTTCAGTGCCGACTCGTCTGAAAAAACGCTTCTTGTGTTTCGGCCCAAGTTTAAAATATAATTGCAGTTTTAAGACCATCGCATTAGCATTTTTATTGAGGAACTCATAAAGATTGTATAGACTTCTGTCAATCAGCCACCCTGAATGAGAGATAATGCAAAACATCATCTACAGCTTGTCGCGAGGTCTGACCCATTATCAGGAACCGGTTAAGCTGATGGCTTTGTATTGGATTCGAAACACATCTGGACTAGTCACATCCAGCAGGTGACTAAGAGACTGTCCCAAATCTTTTTTCTGTTGCTACTTTGTATTGGATTCGAAACTCATCTGGGCTAGCCATATCCAGCAGATGACTAGGAAACTGTCCCAAATCTAGATTCCTGTTGCTCAAGCTGAGGGACAGCCGACGGAGGCATATCTGGTCATGGTGTATCATGCACTTTTCCACTGCCATATAATTCTATTCATGTAGGGTCATTCAGCCAAGGTTGTGGAAATACTGAAGCTGCTAGGATTATATCTGCAAGCGAACATCATGTACATTGTAAGCCCATATTTGTTAGACTAGGTATCCTTACAGTAGTCAGCCACTTCCTTCTTCTCTGCCTTATGCATATCAACAAGATTTGTTGACTCGGACTGATTTACATCACCATAACACTAGTAGTTCTGTGAACAGTAGACCTCGCGCTCAGTAAGTTACATTGACCTGTTGTTATGTTTTATAAAAAATTAATGAATAATTTATCAATTAAAAATGCCTAGAAAAAATCCTAAATAAACATAGAGCTTTCTGTCCTATCGTACCGTGACGTGTCGTCCCAGAATGTGAGTGTGAGCGCTGTTATCAGGTCTGGCTGCAACTGTCTACAACGTTGATGGAATGATACAATTTTCAAGATGTTCGATGTTTTTGAACGGGTAGTATTACAGTAACTGTCTATTAACGTTGATGAAAGATACATTTTCAAGATGTTCCGATGTTTTTGAATGGGTAGTATTATTAATTATAGTCACTAGGACAGCTGATTTATAATGAATAATTCTATAGTGATGATTTTACGGTAATATAGCGTAGGAAGAAGGTTCCTTTTTCCTTTTATATTATCCTTGAAATGCAAAATCTCAAAAAAAACCTTGATATACGTCGACGCGCAATTTAAAAAGGAACAACCTGTCAAATTGCATGAAAATCTATTACCGCGTTCGCCGTAAATGCGCAACATATAACATTTAAACTTAAGAGAAATGCCAAACCGTCGACTTGAATCTTAGACCTCACTTCGCTCGGTCAACTAGGCATCAAGTGCTGTTTGACATGTATCCAAAGTCTTGATCGTTAGCCAGGTGTTCCCGGATATATCGCGTCAAAAGAAATTAAAAAAATCTGGTGTGGCGCACTCACACAACTTTCCTTGCCGAAAATTTATCACCTGACGCTAGTGTTCCCGCGCATCTCAAGTCTACTATTCAAAGATTTTAGCCAGCTGGTGACAGGACAATAAGGCTGGAGACACACGAAGTTGACTATCTCTTCATAGTGAATGATTCAATAGAATCAACAGTTGCCAACAGTATGTAATTGAAATAATAACATTTTCTCGAATTTCGAGCTTATTTTCAATTCTAGGTGAAAATGTTACTAAACATTAATTGAAGAGATTTTCATGCTCAATCTTTTCTACTTGGAATTTTTTGTTTAAATTGCATCTAAAGCCTGATAATTGAGGATCTAAAATAAAACTTTGCATAGATGGGGCGCAGCTCCTGAAATTTTTACAGATATGGGACTTGTGGCAGTTGATAGAGCTTATCGATGACTATTTTAGGTATGAATTTGATCAAAATCGTTGGAGCCGTTTTCGAGAAAATCGCGAAAAAACCTCTTTTTTGACAACAATTTTCACCATTTTATCCGCCATCTTGAATTGCATCAGATCGAAATTGATTGTGTCGGATCCTTATATTGTAAGGACCTTAAGTTCCAAATTTCTAGTCATTCTGTAAATTGGGAGATGACATATCGTGTACACAGACGCACATACACTCATACATATACACACACACACACACACACACACAACACACACACACACAACACATACCTACACACAGACCAATACCCAAAAACCACTTTTTTGGACTCATTGGACCTTGAAACGTATAGAAATTTGGAAATTGGGGTACCTTAATTTTTTTCGGAAAGCAATACTTTCCTTACTTATGGTAATAGGGCAAGGAAAGTAAAAAAACTTTAAACTTCAAGATGGAATCAAGATGGTTCGGCATCACTGTTCGTCAAAGCCATCCCCGAGGAAATCACTGACACTATAATAGCTTCCCTCAATCAGCCACCTTGACAGCCTCTTTTTGAAAACACCAATAGGAAGATCCCTCACCGGGCCCGGCAGCAGGTTGAAAATTTCGAGTGCCATCACTGGGAAAGAGTCCTTTACTTTTGACAACCTACAGCGTGGAATCTCCAACTGTAGCCTTCCGCGGGTACCGTATGAATGCACCTGACACCAACTCATCATGTTAGCCCTGTTTATCTTCACTGCGGTAAGTGAGGCCAGTATGTGCAGCCCGAAGATGGTGTGCACTTTCAGGCGTCTGAAGATGGGGTTGACAATGGGCAATGAAGTCACTGTTTGTAAGGATCCGCAGTGCCTTCTTTCGAAGAATCAGGATGTCATTGGCATGCGGAGAATGACCCAGGGTGCGCCTCCAGGGATCGCGGGTTTGCTACAGGAGTGCAGCTCTCCGCTACTCCAACAGGCTACCTGCAGGGGTGAAGCAGTTGGATACCAGCAAGTTCGAGAGGGTTGTGACCGGTTTTATGAGAGCCAGGGGTTATTATGATATCCAGAAAATTTTAATCGATGACCTGTCTCAAATACTATCTGGCTATAATTGAATAAAAACACACATATGTTGTCAAATTCTACACAGTTTTATTCGGTACACGACCATGGTTTCGTGACCACACCGGTCACATTTTCAAGTTGACTAAGTTTTTATTCAAGTGTTGAAGTTTTAAGTTTTCAAGTGCTAAGTTTTATTTCAAGTGTTTTTATTCAATTATAGAACGGTTCTACAATATTGACAATGACTCAGTCGGACTATCTGGCTAATTTTCAAATAAGTCTAAGAGCAAGGCCTTAGATGTTAACTAAGTAAGTATCCTTCATCTAATCATCTTGATCTCTGCCATTTTGATAAATTATTTTTTTCGTTGTTGGTTATACATATTGTTTCCACAAATACTATTACTAATGTATTTTTATAACTTCAAAGTTATTTAAGTCAAGTTATTTTATAACTTAACTTCATTATTATTAAACTTAATTTTTATTAAGAGTAAGTCCTTTTTATAACTTCAAAGTGAAAAAACACTCAAATTCTTTGTGCAACACCAGCACGAAACGGTTGTCGCCACACCAAAGAATGTGAGTGTTTTTACACTTTAAAGTCACATAAAAATACATTAGTATTTATGCTTTTTTATTGACTTTTATTGTGCCAATGACGCCATCAATCCCATAAGTGTGGATAATGGATGAAGAAGAAGGTATAAGGTATCTTAACAAAGACGTATTAAGGCCTGTTTAGTATGTACTCTTCTTCTTCTTCTTTTGGCGCTCTACAGCCCTGGGTGGGCCTTGGCTTCCAGTATTATACGCGCCCAATCTTTTCTCTGCTCGCCTAAACGTTTTCATCCACATTTCCCATGGTGCATAGATCCTCCTCAACCTCCTTGATCCATCATCTTCTTCTCCTCTCTTACTTGCTACTTGTCTCGTCTTCTCCGCTGTCTGGTGTTTCTGTCTCCTACATGTTCCCTCCATCCACCCTTCTAAGGCTCAACTCACACTACCTCGACTCAAATCGTACGACTCCAGTCTCTCGACCTTACAACTTTCTTGCTCATTGTCACTACTTCAGTACCATGCTACTCCATTTCTAACCTCACATTATTAAAAATGTGAGATCCAATTCGTCACTTCTGCGCATGTAACAAATTTTATGATAGTTACTATGAATATATTGTCTTATCTAATTCTTATTATTGTCTTACATAAAATTTTAAAACATCATTTCCATAAAACAACCTCTTCTCATTAAAAATGCATGGTACTATGTAACTAAAGTCGAGGCTCGACCAACATGTCGAATCGACGCTCGACTCAGTCTCACAGTCGTGAAGTCGTGACTGGTCTGAGTGTCACCATTTGAAAACACATGCTGCGTCGAGAAGAGACTAGAGTCGCAATATTTTCTCTACTCAAGTCGCGTAAGTGTGAGTTGAGCCTAACAGCTGCCTCAGCATTTGTGTGGGAGGCATTCTTAGTATACTCTACTCTGTAGTAATACTGTACTCTGATGTTTTTACTTTCCTTGCCCTATTACCATAGGTAAGGAAAGTATTGCTTTCCAAAAAAATTTAAGGTACCCTAATTACATGTTTTCTATACGTTTCATTACTTTCCTTGCCCTATTACCATAGGTAAGGAAAGTATTGCTTTCCGAAAAAAATTAAGGTACCCCAATTTCTAAATTTCTATACATTGTGTGTGTATGTGTGTGTGTGTGTATATGAGTGTATGTGCATCTGTGTACACGATATCTCATCTCCCAATTAACGGAATGACTTGAAATTTGGAACGTAAGGTCCTTACAATATAAGGATCCGACACGAACAATTTCGATCAAATGCGATTCAAGATGGCGGCTAAAATGGCGAAAATGTTGTCAAAAATGTTTTTTTCGCGATTTTCTCGAAAACGGCTCCAACGATTTTGATTAAAGTTATACCTGAAATAGTCATCGATAAGCTCTATAACTGTCACAAGTCCCATATCTGTAAAAATTTCAGGAGTTCCGCCCATCTATGCAAAGTTTGATTTCAGATTCTTAATTATCAAGCTTCAGATACAATTTAACAAAAAAAAATTTCGAGTTGGAATAGATTGAGCATGAGAATCTCTACAATTAATGTTCAGTAACATTTTCACCTAAATTGAGCATAAGCTCGAAATTCGAGAAAATGTGATTATCCAATTGCCAAACTATGATTCTATTAAATGATTCACTATGAAGAGATAGCAGACCTCGTGTGTCTCCAGCGTTATTACCCTGTCACCAGCTGACTCAGATCTTTGAAAAGTAGTAGACTTGAGATGCGCGGGAACACTAGCGTCAGGTGATAAATTTTCATAACGGCAAGGAAAGTTGTGTGAGTGCGCCACACCAGATTTTTATGGTTCAACGTGTGTTCCTCATTCAACTCCGTCACCGCATAGTACGGTCTTACTATGTTACAATTTTTTTAGTTATCTGTGAAATGTGGATCTTAATTGTTTAAGGCTGTTACCAAAGAATAAACAATCTAAAGTTTAAGATTTCCCAAGTTGTATAAGTTTCTACTGTTATTACGTAGAACATTCAATAAATAAAAATGTAAATCTGAGTACCCTTTTTAAAATGATTTAATCACGACATGTTTCGGCTATATAATGCCATTATTATTATTATTATTATTTTATTATTATTATATATTATTAATATTATCATTATTATTATTATATTATTATATTATATTATTATTATTATTATTATTATTATTATTATTATTATCCTCTTTTTCACGCAGTTGCGGATAGCTTATGCGAAGAGGGGCAAAATTTATGCAACCTCTTGGCATTATTTTCTATTATTGATAAAGTATTTACCAAGTATGTTGGAGCGTTTGGCGTACTATGCGAGCTGTATCAAGCAGAACAGACTTCTGCATTTTCCCTACCAGAGTTTCTGAGACATCAATAGCCTTACAGCTCTCCACTGTTGAATTAAGAACCAGACCATTCACAGATATTACGATTGGGATTATTCTAACATTCTTGAGCTCAAATGCTAGCTCTTGATACTTCCTCAATTTCTCACCTCTTGTTCTTTGACAATTTTCATCTGCTGGTATGGCTACATCAGTTATTAAGGCTTCTTTTTGATTAATGTTCAACATTAGGATATCAGGCTTATTATGAATGACCTGCCTGTCAGTGATCATTTGAGCATCCCAGTAGATCTTAATCTGGTTTCTCTCAATAAATGCAGGAGGAGAGTAGGAATAGTATGGGGGCATTTCTTCAAACAAGTCAAATTCCTGCTGCAATTCCAGGTGCACTATTTTTGCAACATTATTATGTCGCTTCAAATACTCTTTTGGTGCCAATATTGAGCAGCCTGAAACTATGTGCTGAATACTTTCTACTGCAGCGTTACAAAGCCTGCATTTATCACTTATGCTCAGATCTCTGATGATATGTCTTCTATAGGCATTGGTAGCGACAACCTGATCCTGCATAGCAATATTATAAAGCCTTCTGTTTCTGGGAAAAGACTTCCATCTGTCAGCCACCTGCTTGAAAGGTCATGATTAGTATGATCAGAGTGAAGATGCTTGCAGTAGCGCCCATACAGTTCCCTCTGTTGCCATTCTGCCTTGTAATCATGCACTATCAAGGGCTCTCGACCATTAGGATTCCTCAGGTTAAGTGCAGTATAATTTCCATCCAATCGGCACACTTCCCTGAGGAGATTTGTGTTAGCAGAAATGAAATACTCTCTTAGTCTTTTATCTTGTTTTGCACACAGATCGAAACCTGGACAAACCCTGCACCCAGCTTCCTTGGCAATATAGACGACTCATCGATGATCGGTGATGCACCCTGTTTTTTGTCATTTGAGTCCTCACAAGCCTGTCCATTTGTTCCAGACGAGTGTCAGACCACTTCAGAACACCAAAACTGTAGGTCAGAGTTGGAATAACCCAAGAATTTATTGCCTTAATCAGATGCTGTGAAGGTAATTTAGATTTCATGACTTTACTTAGTCTTCTCTTGAATTCAATTTCCAAGCGGCTGAACACTTCAACACAGGAGATTTTCAAATGCTGGTGGAGTCCAAAGTATTTATATGTCTGTCCTATTTGCAACTACCCTATTTCATTTTCAAGTGTCAACATCCCTTCTGCTGTATTTACTACTTTACCTTTCTTCATATGCAGTACTGCACACTTCTCCAATCCTAATTTCATTTTGATACTCTGGCTGAAAGTAGTGACTAGCTGAAGCAAATTCTCAAGCTGCTCTGGTGACTTGTCATATAGTTTCAGGTCATCCATATAGAAACTGTAAGCTCTCTTGAAACATCAAACTTATATCCATATGGGGAATTTCTTAGCAACAAACTAAGAGGATTTAAGGCCAGGCAGAACCAGAGAGGGCTCAGACTGTCACCCTGGTAAATTCCTCTGACAACCTTGATTGCACCTGTTTGAAATTGATCCACTCCATCCCCAATACACAGCCTGACACTCCACAGTCATGGCTAGCTTCAAAAAGTTGACAATACCTGTACTGACTTTATAAAGTTGGAGAACATGCACTAGCCAACTGTGTGGGACAGAGTCAAAGACTTTTGCATAATCTATCCAGGCAATTGATAGATTCCTCTGCTTAGCACTCGCCTGACCAGCAATGAAGGAGTCAACAACTCCTATTATTATTATTATTATTATTATATAAATATATTATTACTTGATAATGGCATTATATAGCCAAAACATGTCGTGATTAAAAATTTTAAAAAGGGTACTCATATTATATTTAAAAGTAGCCCAAAGAAAAAAGACAACATTCAATAACTAGTGTCTGCTTAAATTGGTGTGTACTTGAAATGCACTATATCGCGGCTTGTGTTGATTTGTCATGTAATGATTATTCTAATACTTGAAAATAATGAAAAAAATCTCATTTCTCTGTTTTATCAGGTCTGAAACATCCAACGCCTATTCAAGAAAACTGTATTCCAAAAATAATAGAAGGAAGAGATTGTATTGGAGCAGCTAAGACCGGTAGCGGAAAAACTCTAGTGTTTGCATTGCCGATTCTCCACAAGCTATGTGAAGACCCATATGGAATTTTTGCTCTGGTTTTGACTCCAACCAGGGAGCTTGCATTTCAGGTAAGTCTCTACAATATTTCACTAGATGGCCGTTTTCACACTTACCGATTATCGTTCGACATTAAGGCAAAATCAACATGAGGCGTTTTTCAGATGAGTCGGGCAAGAAGCTCTCCGATTGGTTTATTACCAGCTAACTCTTGAACGGAAACCCAATCAGTCAATCGGAGACCTTCCTGCCCTGCCGACTCGTCTGAAAAACGCCTCATGTGGCTGGCTCTTATCGTCACTACACACAGACTAAGGACCGGTTTCCGAGCTTGGTATTTAGCTAAGTTCTAGACTTTAAACAGCTGGAGTCAGAAAATTGGCTTTCCGAAACGGGGGGTAGTAGTAGTATAATAATAATATCGTGTGACTTGGCTGGCTCAGGTCTGGTGTTAGAGTTTTCAGGTCGCAACTGATCAATTTCAGGGCCTCTGACATGACCTAGCGACTGCTTTTTTAGGCAGCCGAGACCGACGGTTTAACGTGTCCACCCGAAACACGGGAGTGGCCCGAAAAATATCTTGCCTGGGCTGCGATTTGAACCCGGGCCTTTGGATCACATAGCCAGCATCTAATCCACTCGGCTATGGCCATTCCGTAGTAGGTTTTAGTAGTGATAGTCATAGTCACTTTCAAATTAAAAATCGAAAAACTAGAAAATTCAACACAAAATAAAATAAAGAGAAAATAGTGTAAATTTGCAGCTATTTTAATTATTCAGGAATGTTTCATTTCGTCAAGGAAAAATGTTTCCAATTATAGAAATGAGAAAATAGAGATTGCCGTAAAAACTGCGACCACGTCCCGTTTCGGAAAGCTAATTTTCTGACTCCAGCTGTTTAAAGTCTAGAACTTAGCTAAATTCCGAGCTCGAAAACCGGCACTAAATGTCCTCCAATTGGCTAATTATCACTAACAGCTGATTCTCAGCCAAACGGAGGACATTTTGACAACTGTCGGCCGACAATCGGTAAGTTTGAAACGGCCGATCTTGATTTGATCAATTTCAACTTGAATTCTCTTGTCAGATTTCAAATTTGTGGTAAACGAGAGATTTCGTACCTTTGTCTAAAATGTTGAATCTATGTAATTTTTTGTGTATTTCCTATGTTGAAATAATCTGTTTGTCTCATTTTTAAAAATTTCATGGTTGTATATCTTAAACATGCTTTTAGACCAAGCCACTTTTCCTGAACGCCATTTTTTCCATGAAGCTGATTCCCGTACGCCAACCCATCAGCTGATAATCAGACAATCGGAGAGCTTCCAGCCCTGCCGACTCTTCCGCCGTCATTAAAAAAAACGCCTGAAAAAAACGTTCCATTTGGCTTGGCCTTAGGCTAGGCACACACCAGTTAGTCAAGACAAGACCAGACATGATCAGACCTGTTTTAGTCCAATACTTCACATAGTTGCTTATGAAGACATGTCTAATTGAAATGACTAATCGGTGTGTGCTGCTTCATAAGCAATAATGCGAAGTATTGTGATAAAATGTGTCTGATCATGTCTTGTCTTGACTAACGCCCACCTAAGGCTAGGCACACACCACGAGAAGACAAGACATGATCATTCACGTTCAGTCACAATACTTCAAATATTTGCTTATGGAGACATGTCTAATTGCAATGATTAATCAGTGTGTGTTGCGTCATAAGCAACTATCTGAAGTATTGTGTCTGATTATGTCTTGTCTTGTCTTGACTAACTGGTTTGTGCCTAGCCTAACACTTCGAATGTCTCTTGTTCAATCAATACTTTTAACTTATCTTTCTTCCAACTTCTAACTAATTTATTCACGATCTATTTCTTCTATTATGTGTTCTAATTCTTCTCCAATGCTATTTATCCAAAAATTCGATCAATTATTATTATTATTGTCATTTTTTTATTCATTTTTTCTCATAATGAGTACATTATCAAAATGATAGGGAGAGGAAAAATAAGGTAACCTTGAGAAATTCCTCTCCAAAATTTAGATAAGTTTACACATAATCAGGATACTATCCAATAAGAATATGAATCCTACTATTGAAATTTATATATTTCTTATATTAGTAAAGGACATATTTAGATAAATATATTGTGGTTGATAATATTAACAAATCCCAGACTAATGAATGAATTGAGCAAAACTCACTGCAATCATGCATTAGATAGTTTTTTTTTAAAGTTGAGTCGTTTGTTACGTGAAGATACAAATCTAAGCAGAGCTCAATTCAATTCTTCCATACATGGTTTCATTAATTTTGTAAAATTTAATTTTCAGATAGGCGATTCGTTTGCTGTGATTGGTCGCGCAATCAACCTGAGGCAAAGCATAATAGTCGGTGGCATGGACATGGTCGCTCAGGGCTCCGAATTGGCAAAAAAGCCTCATGTCGTTATCGCTACACCTGGCAGGTAACTCACTCATTGTGATGATTTCTTTTCAATCCTTCATCAAGACGTCTCAAATTAATGAAGTAATATAAAACTGGAGTGAAGCTGACTCAAAGGGGTCAAGGTCTCTCCACATCTATAGTGTGGTCCACGTTCTAATGGCAGTGGATAAAGTTAGAAGAATAGCGATGCCGATTCTCTGCATTGATTAATTATATTTCACACTGTCAAAAACATAATTGTCATCGTTGTGGACATAGAAAGGATAGTACAACCGGCTTTGTCGAATGATAGACAAGGATAGCAAAACCAAAGTTGATCAAATACTGTCATATAACGTGGACCTCACTATAGTTACGCTACACTGAAATACGTCTTATTCCCAATGTTGAATTCAAGCTACGTATCTGTCTCGTTCACATCAGCGTAGCGTAGCTTTTAATGTAGGGGAGATAGAACGGTTACTTTTTCGGAAGACGTATTTCAGCGTAGCGTAGCGTAACTTTGCCCTACCTGTGCTGACTTTACCATAAACCACCTGTCATGCCTATGGCTTTGTTAACGGAGGTAGGCATAAACTCCCTTAAGCATGCATATACAGGGTCTGTATAATAAGTAACCGGACTGACCTCTCAGGAAATGTGTTTATGGGCAAAATTTATACAATTTTCATCAGATATCTTCAAAGTAGTCCCTATTGGAGTCGATAACACGCTAATATCGGATTTTCCAATCCCTGAACGCACCCTGGAAGTCGGCAACCTCTATGCTGTCTAGAGCCCTCGTCGTAGCACGTTGAACGTTTTCCAGAGTCCCGAACCGCGTCCCCTTAAGTTGTCTCTTGCTCTTGGGGAACAAAAAGAAGTCCGGTGGTGCCATATCCTGGCTGTGAGGTGGATGTGGCAACGTCACCCTCGACTGATTGGCCAAGCAGGCAGGTGTGCGACGGAGCATTGTCGTGATGGAGGATCCACGAATCGGCAATTCCCGGACGGACTCGATGAACCCGGGCGGTTAGTCGACGGAGCACCTCTCTGTAGTACTGGTCGTTTACAGTTGGGCGGGTGGCACAAACTCTTTGTGAACGGCCAGAAGTACAGGTGCTCCGTCGACTAACCGCCCGGGTTCATCGAGTCCGTCCGGGGATTGCCGATTCGTGGATCCTCCATCACGACAATGCTCCGTCGCATACCTGCCTGCTTGGCCAATCATCAGTCGGGGTAACGTTGCCACATCCTCCTAACAGCCGGATATGGCACCACCGGACTTCTTTTGTTCCTCAAGAGCAAGAGACAACTTAAGGGGACGCGGTTCGGGACTCTCGAAAACGTTCAACGTGCTACGACGAGGGCTCTAGACAGCATAGAGGTTGCCGACTTCCAGGGAGCGTTCAGGGATTTGAAAATCCGGTATCAGCGTGTTATCGACTCCAATAGGGACTACTTTGAAGATATCTAATGAAAAATTGTTTAAATTTTGCCCATAACAAATTTCCTGAGGTCAGTCCGGTTACTTATTATAGAGACTATGTATTCTAATGCTATACTCTATGCCTCTATGGTCTATTTACTCTATGGTTTCTCATGATGAATATTTTATTCAAATCTATTGATTTGCAGGTTAGCTGATCACCTAGGAAAGTTGCAAAACATTCTCCCTGCAACAGATCAAGTTCCTAGTCTGGACGAAGCTGACAGATTACTGGGCGGGGCATTCGATGGCCAGAATCAAGAACTATATTCTCGGCACTGCCACACAACAAACAGACTCTGCTGTTTAGTGCCACAATCACTGACACACTTGAGAAAGTTAAAAAAGTCGCTAAGAATGAGGTCAGTTGCATGATTATTCAACAAATAATAAAATTTCAAATAAGACAGAAAATATCACTCAGTTTCTTTGAACTTTCAAAGAAGACAGTATTGTCACAGAATAGATACAGAATGGAAACTAGCAATCAAACGCTTATCTAAACAATGCTTTTTACATGGCACAAATACTAGACACGTCACGTGAACGAGTGACTATCCGTCACTATCTTGTTAGAAAGTTCCAATCATAATCTTTTGATTGGCTCGCGGCAGTGAACGAGATCAATTGATCCGGATAAGTAAAGTGATCCGAACTCCCATCAATACTATTACAATACGAAACTTTCTAACAAGATGGCGGATTTTTGTGCCATGGTACTAGCCGAGTTTCCATACTGTATGTATACTGTGGTATTGTTGTGCACTGCAAACAAACAGACTTTCTAGAACCAGCAATCACTTAAGCCTGGTTTTCACTTTCATAGTAGAGTTAGTGGTCGGTA
>NW_024093094.1:0-13176 GCF_014356525.2 Nilaparvata lugens | reverse complement strand
GTAATCGATAATTATAATCAAACAAATGAATTAATATGCAAAAAGAATATAGTTTCACAATTACAATTTTACAAAAAATGAGTTGATAACTTGAGGAAAATGCATATGGGTTTCTCCAAGAATTGGCACTTTCATCAAGAATTATTAATAAATAAAAATAATTATACTGATATTATTAATTGCACAATTTATTTGATGGTTTCATCAAGTCGAATTATAAATAATTTATCTATAAATATTATGCAAGAAGAAATAAATAATTTCTTTTTAACATTTTTTACAAACCACAAGTCTCAGAACACTCACTCTAAAATAAGGCAAAATTTGTTTTAGGAAAGTCAGCATTAGTTTTTAAATGCAACGGGATTAATTTCGAATTTGTGTGTACCAGCAGTTAGAATGCGCAAAAAAGTTCGCACTGCTCAGTCTTAGGAATTTGTTTCTTCGAAAATAATTTATTGCCATTATCCTATACGAGCCTCCTTCATAAGCCAATATTGGAGTAAAAATCAGACAATAGAATTATTCGTCATAAATCAGCTGACAAGTGATTACACAGATGTGTGGAGAAGCCAGTCTATTGCTGTATTTCCATAGTATGGTGGAAAAACTAATAATTCAAACTATTAATTCTTCATTTCCATTATACATATATTTCCTATAACTATGTAGGGTATATAGTTTTAATCAGGTACTTGTGGATGAGTATTCTGCGTGAGGTCTACTGTACAGAGAACTACTAGTATTGATTGGGTGAGTGGTTTTTGGGTATAAAGGCTATTGGATGAAGTGTCGGTTGGGGGAAGTGGTTTTCGTCTTTTTCACAATTCCAAAATATTGGGTGAAAGATGAATTTGGTATGTTGGTTGGCCCCTTGGAAATATACAGAGTGATTCATAATTATGGTAAAATATTTTAATATGTGATAGTAGAGGTAAAAAAATCTGGTGTGGTACACTCACACAACTTTCCTTGCTCATTGAACTGGGAGCCTCATTCTTAAACGACAATAATTTAGAGAAATAACATAATGACGATTGGCGGCAACATAATTATTTGTAACTACGATCAGACTACTGTATATGTGTGTATATAATAAATTGTTTTCAGAGTACTTTTTCCTTTGTGTAAATTGTGAAATCCGATGATTTTTTAAAAGTTGTCAAAACAGCTGTTCTACAGATGAAATGTCTCGACTATGTGTTATTTTTATAGACTGCTCTACCTACCTACCTCATGCACAAGAAGGAGGTTACAAAGTCCATTTCTCAAGGATGGGGTGAACCCCCCATTAGTTTCCCAAAAAGGAGACTCATGCCAGTTGATGGAGCTGACAAATAACTATACAGAGTATGAATTTGAAATAAATCAGTTGAGTAATTTTTGAGAAAATCGTGAAAAACATGGTTTTTCAGTAATTATCCGCCATTTTTCTCGAGAATATTACGCAGCTCCTGCAATTTTCCTAGAAATGAGACTCATGTCAGTTGATAGGGCTTATAAATAGCTATCCATGGTATAAATTTAAAGAAAATCGTTAGAGCCGTTTTTGAGAAAATCGTGAAAAACATGGTTTTTTAGTAATTATCCGCCATTTTTCTCGAGGATATTACGCAGCTCCTGCAATTTTCCTAGAAATGAGACTCATGTCAGTTGATAGGGCTTATAAATAGCTATCCATGGTATAAATTAAAGAAAATCGTTGGAGCCGTTTTTGAGAAAATCGTGAAAAACATGTTTTTTTAGTAATTATCCGCCATTTTTTCCGCCATCTTGAATTGAATTTTATTGAATTTCTTATTGTCGGGTCCTCATTGTATAAGGACCTAAGTTTAAAATTTCAAGTCAATCGGTTAATTAGGAATGGAGTTATCGTGTTCACAGACATACACACATACACACATACACACACACCACACACACACCACACACATACACACACACCACACACACACACACACAGACCAACACCCAAAAATCATGTTTTTGGACTCAGGGGACCTTGAAACGTATAGAAAACTTGAAATTGGGGTACCTTAATTTTTTTTGGAAAGCAATACTTTCCTTACCTATGGTAGTAGGGCAAGGAAAGTAATAAGAAAAAAGTTCTTATAAACATATATCCATAAACGCTTCATTAGCGAGCTATACAGAGTGAAAGATTTCGCCGGAATTCAGTTCTTCTGGTGAAATACACTGATGCTGAATTGTTTGGGACTAGTTTTAGAAAAACTTATGCTGGATTCATATGGAAAAATATCTGTAGATTGAACTTCTTTCCAAAAGAGAGTGAGAGAGATAGTGATATATAAAATATAATATTGAACAAGAATAGTTGAAATATGACATGTGAATATGATGTCGTGATTGAATAGAATATTATTTTTGTAAAATAGTTGACCTATCTGAAATAATAATGATTTTCAAAATTTCCATATTGATTGTTGCAAAAAGCGGGAAGTTCAAACCTCAAACATAACCGAGTCTAGCAAGAAGATGAAGAAAATGCTGATATAAATACTTTAATCTGATTAGTACATTCTTAAAAACACCTTGTACTACAAAATAATAGATAGCAATAATTAATGATTTAGTTGAATTCCATCACAAAATTGTGTTTTGTTCCATATTTCATTGTTTTGTTCCATTTGTATTGCTTCCATCGAAAAGTACTGAAATACTGAAATTGTTGGGATACAAATCAGTAAATTCCTTATCCAGTACATAAATGAGTACTTAAATCAGTACAGTATCACTTCCATCTAAAATGAAAATACTGAAGTTGTTGGAATATGAACCAGTACATTCCTTAATCAGTACCACAGAGAAGAATTCCTTCTACTTTTTTGTCAGTACGTAAATCAGTACCTGTAATCAGTACTTTGAAAACCCTGTAACGGTTACATCTAACAAGAAAATGTAACAGTTACAAAATACTGGTTACTCAGATACCGACCCACCTCACAGGGTAGCCGTCTAGTTGTCACCCCAACTAACGACACCTGGTCATTTGGGAAATAGGCGACTACTTGTACCCAAGTAAAAATATGTCATTGCCATCTAGTTGTCCCCCTGACTACTTGACACCTACTGGTCCAAAGGTGCCAACTAGTCATGACCGTAAACAACAACTTGACACCTCGCCCCTTGCGTCAGGGTGTCCCCTCGACTAGTTGACACCTCCTTAGAAAGGAGACAAGTAGACGTGGGCCATACGTCTACATGACACCTTGCACGCTGGCATCAAGTTGTCACCCCGACTACTTGTCACCTACAGAGCACCTGTTGGCACGACTTACACCCCCGCGGCGTAGAGAAGAGGGATCAAGCAATTTTTATCACTGGTTATGATGTAGAATTGAATTCCAAGCACTTTTGGTTCAGTAACATTTTCCCGTCAAACACACGGTTCGGGAGATATTTGCTGTCTTTGCTATTTTTAGGATAAATTTTTTCGAGTTGGTTGAAAACAGAAAAAATGAATAATAAGCCCTTTTGATGACTCACCAGATGTAGAATACAATTCCAAACACATTTTGTTCAGTTATATTTACCCGTTTACGAGTAAATTGAGCCTAATGCTGGAGCAGTCAAATTTTCATTCATCAATGAATGATATGGCAGATGAAGCTAGTCTGGTTATCAACTGAGGTATTATATAAAGTCTGGTAATTAATATGAGGATGAATACTTATTTATACACACTTGCGCTCAGATTGCAATCAGACCATAAGAAGGCCAATGAGAATCTTCAAGTTGTGTCTGTGTCTTCTACACTCATAGACACTGTTCAAACAAATTTTATGAGAATGGTTATTAAGAAGAGTAGCGTTTAAAGATGTTTCATATAAAAATGAAACCAGTTTAAAGTTTATTGATTACTCAAGATTACAAATAACTTGTCACTAATACTAAACCAATATTTTGAGGCTCTTTCAAGATCCAGTCTGTTTCTATACTTATTCTTGATTGCACCATGCTTGCATAGCCATGAAGAGCCAGCCGGAATGGTGATTTCTTGTGGAGTGGAGTCGAGGGGATAGGTTGTCGTGACCGTAGACGACTACTTGTACCCTCGTAAAAATATGCCACTGCCGTCAAGTTGTCCCCCCGACTACTTGACACCTACTGGACCGGAGGTGTCAACTAGTCCCGACCGTAAACGACAACTTGACACCTTACACCCTTATGACAGGGTGTCCCCCCGACTAGTTATCACCTCCTCAGAAAGGATACAACTAGACGAGTATGGCTCACGTCTACTTGTCCCCTAAAAACCGGTTTGCATAGGGGACAACTAGTCGGGGTGTCAAGTAGTCGGGGTGGCACCTAGTCGCGTACCCACCTCACAAAGTAGGAGAACAATGATTGTGTTCATGGGAGGTTGCGGTACATGTACGATTTCGACCAAGGACACGCAAATGCGTTCGGTGGGAGCTTTTGAGTTGACAGTTCAGGTACCAGTCGCCATCTTGGAACAGAGTGGAGTGGTGCATGCTCACTTGCACCACATAAATCAAATCAAATCAAATCAAAATCAATTTATTCCCAAAAAGTTTTTACAAATTAAATAACATTTTACATTAATTTGTACTTAGTATATAAGGAATCCCCCTACAAGACTGCACGTCTGTGTGTAGGGGGGAGTTCAGGAACAGTCTCTATTTACAATTATTGAATAGTTACCGTAATTACAATTATGTTCATTTTCATACATTTTAAAAATAAAAAAAAATAATACTACTAATAGTAATAATATTAATAAGAATGAAGACTTCCAACTGTGCATGGACTGCGGTGCTTGGGGTCCAGGAAAATCCAAGAAATTGATGAGAAAAGACAAGAGAAAGAGTATTTTTTTTTTATAAAGGAAGGTGAAAAAAAAGATATATATATATATATTATATATATATATATATATATATATATATATATATATATATATATATATATATATATATATTATATATATATATATATATACATACATATACATATATGAATAGTCAAAGGAGACTGAAAAAAAAGACTTCATGTAATTGAAAATAAAGAATTGTAAATGAAAGTTTCAAACTAATGTTTAGGTTACGGATGGTTGATCACTGTGCATAACGGGATTGGAGCAATCGTTCGGCCATCTCCCAGCCAATACGGTATAGCCACCTATCCACCCTCTTCCTGTACACCAGCAAACTGAGTGTCTCCGCCTCCTTAATCTCCTCTGGGATATTCCTATATAAGACATGAGCCAGATATGAGGGATTTGTTAGTTCTGAGCCATGTGCCAGCTGTGGAATTTCAAAGTTATAATTTGATCTGAAACGCGTGGGATAGTTGTAGTTGATAATTTCTCCTAGGATTTCTGTTTTGTATTTTTTTATATGAATTAATAAAGATTTAATGAAAAGCTGTCTTATATTTAATACTGGAAACTCTATGAATAAAAGGATTGTTGGGTATCTATTGTCTTTTTTCAAAATTGTTTTAATTATAGACCTTTGCGTGACTGCTAAAGGTTCCATAACAGTGGAGGAAGCCCCTCCCCAAGCAAGAATTCCATATTGTACGATGGATGGAACGTAGGCAAAGTATACTGTTTTGCATTGCTCTATGCTCAACACATGGCTCAGCTCTGAGAAAGCATAAAGCAATTTTCTGAGCCTTCTCTTAACACACTGAACATGTTGCACCCAACTCATCCTGCCATCCAGAATCACTCCCAGGTAAGTATACTGATCAACTCTTTCAATCCTGCCACAGTCACATTCACTAGACATTGGAGTATCACAGGAATGCATTTTCAGAACTAAATGGCCTGGGTCTGTTTGATTACGTAAAACAATGGGCATAAACTTGGTTTTTGTCACATTAACCGTAAGGCAGTTATGGTCAAACCATCTTTTAATTTTTGCCAAGTCGATTGAAGCAGTTTCATAGGCCTCCTCCCAAGTGCTTCCGGTAGACACTATCGCTGTGTCATCGGCAAATAGGAACAACTCGCCACCCACATCCAGTTTTGATAGATTGTTTATGTAGATCAGGAAGAGCAAAGGACCAAGAGTACTTCCCTGAACCACACCATAATCAACATACTCTTTGTCACTTTCTACATCATTTATAGAAACATACTGCAGTCTATTATTGAGGTTACTTTTAAACCATTTCAATGTATTATTTTTTATTCCTAATAGTTCAAGCTTATTTATCAGGATTGCCCTATTAACGGTATCAAAAGCTTTTGCCAGGTCTAGAAACGTTATCAGTACTTTTTTCTTAATCTTGATACTATTTGAAATGAGCCTGGTTAAATTGAAAAGTGTATCAGATGTGTTTTTAGACTTTTGAAACCCATACTGGCTGGCAGAGATCAAATTATTTTCATTTAAATATTTTGAAAGCTGTAATTTCACACATTTCTCAATTATTTTGGACAGGGTAGCTAACAACGAAATTGGTCTGTAATTAGAGAATGTGCCTTTTGGACCTGTTTTGTGAATGGGAATCACCCTTGCCGTTTTCAAAGCACAAGGGAAGAGGCCTGCGCTAATGCTTAGGTTTACAATGTGACAAATAGGAATTACAAGTGAGTCAATGTTATGTTGAATTACTCTAGTGGGAATACCATCGCATCCAGGAGCCGATCGACCTTTCAAGCTCATGATGACCTTGGTCAGCTCCTGTCGGGAGACCGGTTGCAGCTCAAAAACGGTATTCACAACATAATCATCATCTTGAACACCAGGTAGCCCCTGTGTTACAATGGAATTTGCTAGATTTGTCCCTACTGTGGCAAAATATGAATTATTATTATAATTATTGGCTATTTCTTTGGTTTTGTGAGAATCTATAATTTCACCAGGTAAGAAGAATGAGCTAACCGGAAATGATTTGTTACTCTCTTTACGCCCTGAGATTTCATTTATGACAGACCAAAATTTTTTGGGATTGGTGGACACTTCCTCAACTTTGTTCTTATAATAATATATTTAGCCTGTTTTATCGCAGAGTGTAAGCTATTCCTATATTGTATGAACTCATTCTTCAAGGCATAGTTAAATGGTTGTCTGTTGAGTTTCTTTCTTAGCTTATCGCGGTGCCGGATGGAATTAACAAGTTCTGCGCTTATCCAGGGTTTTAGTTGAGTGTTTTTAGAAGACATTTTCACTTTTTGAGATTTCGATGAGATTATTTGTTGTAGAGTTTCGGTGAAAAGATCTGCTGTATTCAACTTAGTACGGTATATTATTTGTATCCCTTATAGCTCCATATGCTTTTTATGCTTATATAATGCCATGTATGTCCTCATGTCATTTAAACTATGATAGAAGATGTTAGATAGGCCTATAATTAACTGCTATGATGGAATTAAGTAAGCATTTATTGTACAGTTGATCCTTACTATCTCAAATCTGTAGAGAGTGAATTTCTGTCAAAGTTTTATCGGGATTCCTTTATCTCACCTATTCTTTTCGTAACTTTCCACTTGATTGATAACTTCTTATCTAATTAGGAATATAACTGAATTGCCTATTTCATGGACAGACATTATTTCAACATTAGTTGTTTTGAACAGAAGCCGCAAACAAGTTTACATTCAGGCTCCCTACATAAAAATAATGCTTATAAAAATCTTCTTGAAACACATTGATAGTAAAACTGATTGAGCAATAAAGTTACAAAATAAAGAAAGAAAAAAAACAGCCAGAGGAATGTTGGATAGTATATTATCACAGCGCTATTCGAATACAGGTTCAATCTTATTCCAGTCATGCTGTTAGTATTTTTATTCTAATTGAATACTAGATAATGAAAGAGAATTCATGATTTAGTGGGTATTAATTTAACATTAACACTTGGAATTATAGAAGAAAGAAGGAGTTGCGTCCCTGAGTAGATTTTTTTTTTTGGAATAGTAAACGCATCAATAATTAATAATATTAATTTTCATTGAAATTGCATTGAGTACCGTAATTCAATCCTTTGCAATACGGTAGTCTTCTTATTTTTTATCTACAGAATCTAACTTCATAATACATGGTTACTTTTTATTAATCTTTTGAGTGTATAACTTTTTCACAAGTTTAATTTACTTGTTATTTCATTTGCTGAACAGGGATGATATTGTGTTTAATAATAAATTATGCATATTAATCGTTTAAATTGAAAAATAGTATTGATTAAAAATGTTTTTGAAAATTAATAAGACTTGTAGGTACTCACAGTCCAAAATTTGAACCACAACAAGAATAATTGTACCACCGTGACTTTTGGAATTGCTGGACGTAAAAAATTCTATTGGGTGTAGAGTTGGCCTCATCTTGACTGGGTGGCGGCGTAGGGGCGGCGTCCTCGCATGGAGAGGGCGGCGGGGCGGCGGCTGACTCTCTTTTCTCTCGCAGGGCGGCCACTTGGTCCAGATCATGGACCCTAAACGGACGCTGGCTTGCATCGCTCTTCGCCATCACCTTGCCATCATGCGTCACACAGAACATATTTTATCTTTCACCATTTTCCTCGATGCATTAAATATTTCTCGAGTTTCAGCCGTTAGGTGCTCGTTGATGTAGACCGGTGTATCTGAGAAGGAACTATTGAGGTCTCTGGCTGATAGTGAACCTTTCATTCTTCTGGCTGACAACCAATTATATTTAGAGAACCGAGACGTGAAAGATATGACAATAGAAGGAGGTCTGTTGTCTCCTTTTTTACTCTGGAGCCTATGGGCTGCGTTTATTTCCGAAAAATGAAAGTTCACTTTTAATGCGCTTGCTATCGCCTGAATCACAACAAACATGTCCTCTTTCAAAGTTGCATGTCTTGTGAAATACTTCTGATAAAATTTCCAAATCTAGTGAGAATGTGAAAATTGTCCCCCTCTACCCACTTCAATAAATAATACTTTCGATTCCAAAACAATTTGGAAGTTGAGATTTTAAAAATGGCGATTTCAGTTTTTACATTTTTTTCGTAATTTTACTGTTGATCAAGAGTTTCTAAAACGAGTCTGATAATCATAGAAACTTACGATTGATTACAAATTGTAGATAAATTCATCCTCTACGAGCTCAGTTGCCTAAAATCCATCTTGAATCACTTTTCGCTATCATAGAACTGCCAAAACCGTTAATATGAGAAAAATATCTACAATTTCCGGATTTTTTCAACAATCAAATCTCACTTTAAGAACATATTTTTCCATGAATTGCTTATAGCAGATGGAATAGAAAATTCTATTGTACATTTCAAGATCATGTAATAATTTTTATAATAAGGGGTTACCGAGAATACCGAGATACATAGCTTTGAATATAGAAATTGGCCATTTTTTATGTATTGAATATGGGCTTAAGTACCTACACTCAACAATAAATTTTCTATTTTTTGACCGAATTTGACTGTTGATGCATGATTTTGAACCGCCTCGGCAAGCCGAGAAGAATGAAGTGTAGTACGATGAAATCTGAGCATTGTGATTCTTACCCATGAACTTATGTCATTGTGCGAAATATCAATGTGAGGACAAAGTAGATGGTGATGATGGTTGAAGCTGAAAATTAGGTGTTTTTCACGATACAATGAGCATTGTTGTCAGGTGTACCTGGAAATCTATATGACATAGAGCGCTCTACCTGATCTCAGATTGTGTAGCACAAAAATACGCCTAGAGGGATTTTGAAACATACATCTAAATTGTAACAATCGGAAAATATTGTTGATCAAAAACTAATTAAATTAGTTTATCAACTTATTGTTGATAAAACTAAACAAATCAAATTCATCAAAATTGATTTTTTCTTCAAATTTCAATCATTTTGAAAAATAATAACTAAGTACTCATTGGAGAAAGGGAGTTCCGAGTGATCTCATTTTTTCAGAATTTTATAATCTGGGAGAGATTTGGCAGAAATAGCTTAAAACTGGAAAATGAGCCGAAAATACGAGATTTTTGGGCTATTCTGTATCTAGCACAAGGAAATCTTGCATGAAGAAATTGGTTCTGGACTCTTTTATGTACCCAAATAATATATTAAAAAATCAGAACTACAATATAAATTGCAAGCACACCCCCTTTTTATGTCTATATTGACTGGACTAATAGTATCATCCATAAAAACGTAGGGCGATAAACGATGTTTAAAAACATCGATGTTTACTGCTCGATGTTTTTCACTTATCGATGTTAGGATGAAAAAAAAACATCGATGTTCAAAACATCGATGTTTTGTCTTTCGATACCCATCCCTACTCTCAATGTGTTACACGGTGAACTAAGGGCAGCCATGACAGAGAGAGGCAAGAAGAGCCAGTCTGCCACTGCAGGAATAGGTGTGTTTATTAATAGGTGTGTAAATTAAATTGATTTCTATGAATGATTATCATATTTATGATGATTATGGTATTGCAAACTTGACTGGAATGAACTATAGACATCAGCTTATATTATATGATCATGTTAGGCCGGTATTAGATAGTAATAGTATTAGACGGTAACATGAAAAAAAATGAAAATATGATTTCATACAGATTATTTCATATAATAATAATAATATCGAGTGACCTGGCTGGCTCAGGTTGGTGTCAGAAAAGGTCGCAACTGATCAATTTCAGGGCCTCTGACATGACCTAAAGACTGCTTTTTAGGCAGCCGGGACCGACAGCTTAACGTGTCCATCCGAAACACGGGAGTGGCCCGAGATAAATATCTTTCCAGGCCGAGATTTGAACCCGGGCCTCTGAATCACAAAGCCAGCATCTGATCCACTCGACTACAGCCACTCATTTCATATGATCTGCATATGACAGAAATATTACCGTCTAATACCGGCGGCCTTAGTTTGTTATTTTTTTGACTATCATACTTTGCCTTCTTGTTTTGAACTGAGATATAATGAATATAAGTACTGTATGCTGGTATCAAAGAAACGTCTTCATAAACTAGTTTTTTCGAATTCCCCACTCAAAATAACATAATAAATATCCAATTCCTAAAATCATAATTTTGCAGTTACGGTATGGCATTTCAACTTAGTATGTAGAGCACTTGTACGGCTAAGCAGTATTAACACTGTAACTTGGACTATATAGAGGTCCACGTTATAATGACAGTGAAGAAAGATAGGAGAAAAACGTTGCCAAGTCTCTCTATTTTGCCACTGACTGTACACAGTGGTTACTCAATTCATCCCATTGAATTTAATCCTATAATAATTATCATTTCCTTGATAAAATAATCAATTCAATGTCAAATTGATCAAGAAAATATATTTCAATCATAATTTGATTTGAAAATTTGCTTTCATGACAAAGATCAGATTTTTATTTTTAAACCTGAAATGGCGGCTAATTTAAAAAGCTGTGATACAACAATCTGAATTTCAAAACAACAGTTATTGAGCTATTTGATAGGTATTCTATTCCAATTTCCTTTAAAAATAATAGAAAAATAGGAATCCTATTTGAAAATAAGTAATTTCAATTGATTAATTCTGAAATAACTTTTCAATACTATTTATACCGGTACGAGTAGGTCTAACCTATACGGGTAGGCTAACTTGAGCATGGATGAAGTCCAGATGGTTAGTTATCCACCTTTAAAATGCTATTTCAGGTATCTAATTTGTGTTTCTCATAAGGTGAAGTGTAAAAAGTATCTCATTGTTTCAAAAATATATTTTAAATCAATTATACGACTTGTGTATTCAAGTATTTTGATAGAATGAAGAAACAAAATGGCGGCTTAGAATATGGTTTGTTCAGTTTTGTACAGTCACTGTCAAAAGTAAATATAAAATATTCTGGCAAATAGACAACATTGCAAAGCGAGAGAGAGATAGTGCTATCTGTTTTGTTGTATGATAGAAAAGGACAGCAACAGTATTGTCAATCGTACACTGCCATTACAATGTGGACCTCACTATACATTAATTTCACCAAGGCTTCAAGTAAAGCAATTCAAACAATCAATTTCATGGATGCATAACAACTGTAATACATATATTTAAAATGCTGAATAAAAATTCAATGTAGTATTTATTAAAAATAATATAACTGATTTGCACCTGTCTTTAATGCAAGTTTCCATTATACCAATAGGGCCATTCAAATTTTCCGCCTCTTCTTGCCTCTCTCTGTCATGGCTGCCCATGCTCAATTCCTAAGGAATAGCGGCCACTCAGCCACTCTACTTAATTATAGTTTACTCTTCGACCATTAATATAATAGACACGGCTTCTTAATACTTCCACAATACATTGGGCAGAAGCAAACATAAACAGCCGTATGACGTCACATGAAGGAGCAAAATGGCTGGATATTCTTGTACGGTATAGGCACGCTATCATATTTTTGTATTTTAATCAATTACCAGATGGTGATTTCTTTGAAAAAATGGTGAGAAGTTGCTGTACATATAACTGCACGGAGAGTGATAAAAAAGGAAGTGGGATTTCTTTTCACAGATAAGTAATTATCTAAGTTACATTCTTTTCAAATTAGGCTCAAGTTATCATTCAATAAGTCAATGTTAATGAAGAATGCAAACGTGAATTTGCTTGTTGTCCTTGTATAAAAAGGTATTTCAATACCTGCAGCCAATTTACAGATTCTAAATTTTATCATTTGATTTTGCATACAAAAATATTAATATAATGTTTAATGAGTCCATTCACGGTAGCTAGGTTAGAACTGCTTTGTTTACAATGTGAAATTCTTAGGTAACTAAATCTTGGATAATTTACCCTAATCGGATAATTATTGTATTATGAAGAAGCTAATAATTTAGAGCTATAATGCATTGAATTTTGAAAAGAAAAACAAGCATGCAAGTTTATCAGATTCCATCTACAAAGAGCTAATAATAGGTTCCTTGGATAGGTTTCAATTAACTTTATCATTATTGATTCTCTTGAACAGGCTCAAGATTATGTTATTGATTGTGTGCATAACAGACAATAATTCCTGAATTATCAATAAGTCTATTCATACTTGTTCATAGATTCAAGAAGAAAGTTATTATCGGCTTGATAAAGCCCTGAAATAAATTTCAATACAACATAATATGTTTAAATACGTTTACTAGGCAATATAAACATAGGTTTTACGTATGCAATTATATGAATAAATAATGGATAAATTAACTTCCATAATTAATTTTTCAAGTAGAATAATAAATCAGTT
>NW_024093093.1:0-14236 GCF_014356525.2 Nilaparvata lugens | reverse complement strand
TTAAAACTATATACTTGCACACGAAGAGCGAGTATCAAGATAAGTACTTGTTTTTGAGAAAAGTCTTTTCAAAAATGAAGGGTATTGAATTTCATATAAACAGCAATTCGGAATCTATAGCTCACCCCAACAAAATTCAACAATTTTCTCTTGTCATTTTCGCTGACTTCCAACTTAATCACGTACCTCAATAAGAGAATATTTTAACAGGGGTCGACATCGTATATTGACACAGCATATTTAATTCAGAGTTATGGGGCCACACAGAAACATTTCACTAGGGACAAAGCAAATATGATTATAATCTTCAAGGTAGATTATTGAGTCTGAAATTAATTCACAGAGATCATGTTGGAGCAGATATTCTTATAAAGATTTCGTTAAACTTTGTCATACAGTTTGGAATCGTAACCTCATAATTTTCTAACTATTATGACCGAGTGTGGAATTAATAGCGGAAGTACCGAGATTCGCTCGATACGTTTCTTACCGTTCAGTAGAGATTAATTCTCTGTGCAGTCATGTTGTCATACAGCAGGAAGCTGAATAGAAAGGAGGTGGTTTAATCGAAAGATTAAGAAATGAGAAAAGTAATTAGAGAGAAGCATAAAAGCTTAGTCAATTTTGAAAAGCGATCGGAGGAATATAATAGGAAAACGCTCTCCCCGTTGATAGAGCCCATAATTGAACTGGGAAAAAACAATTCTCACACTCTGATGTAAAACCAAAAAAGGAACAAGTAAAAGAGGAGAGTATGGAAATTGATGATAATGGAGAGGGAGATGAACAGAGTTATGAGAGTTCAGCAGACAATTTTTTAAGCTCGACTAAATTTGAAAACAGTTTACTTGGTTCTAGCAGAAACGATGATGTGCTGTCACAATATCTAAAAACGTTTCATGCGGAAAAATTGAATAATTCAATCAGTTATGGAATTTCATATAATTCTAAAGATGGCGTGTATTATATTGGAAATCAACAAGTAATATTCGATAACGGTTATATAGATATTGATGGTGAAAGATTTCGATTAACACACGGTCTACTTGAGTTATTATTCAGTGCGAGACCAAACTCAAATCTTTATAATGAGAGAGATCTGGAAGTATAAAAATCTTAACACTTACAAGTATACATTTAGATCGAAGAGGGTATGTAAACGAAATCAGGGAATTAAATCGCAATTGATTCAAAAGTTATTTCCCAGTAAAAAAATTAGTAAAAAGAAGGGTTGGGGTTATTGAAATTTGCAAAAAATAATTCTCATGATAGAATTTATCAATACTTTGATAATTTTGACGAATTAGTGGAAAGATTAAATTTACTCTATTCCTCAAAAGCTAGTGGGAACAGTGGGCATGATGTGGAAATCGCGAGTATAATTGAAGAGCTAAAGAAGCAAAATTAATTGTTTAGTGTCACGATGACTCTACATCGATTCGGACGAATTGATACGGGTAGTGCTAGCGGAGCTAGTCTTACGTGTGATATTGACTCGATAACACAGAAGATATTGAATCGATAAATCAACAAGGAAGCAGCAAAGCTGTGAAATTTTATTTAGATTCGCAAATAACCAAACTCGTTTCGGAAAATACAAAGAATATTGGAGTGAGCATAATTGAAAGAAACATATTCTAAGTACGTTACAAAATTTCAGTGCTAATATCGATAAAGCTATTGGAGAGAGAACTCAAACTCTAGAGAGTGCTTTGGAGAAGTGAAAACTTTAACAGACAGCTTTTCATCTCAGTTGCTCAGTATTAACAATGATAGGTTGATAAGGCTTATTTAGATGAAAAATTAAAAGCCGTATCAGATAAAATTAAGAATTTGGAGGTGCTGGACAGAAACTATCTCAATACTAAATTGAAACAACTTAGTACAGCAATTTTACTAAAGTAAATGAAACACACCCATCGGGAATTGATAAGCAATATTTAGAATCTACTTTGCAAATTGATTAGTTCTTCATTAACAAAGGAAGAGTTTGAAAAACGATTATCTGAAATGGCGAGTGCATAAAAGCTAATATTATGGAGGGTATTGAGCAGTTTATTACAAAAGATGCTATTGCTATTCTGATTAATCAAATTGCAGAAAAGTATGCAACTAAAAATGATATTGGAGATTATTAAGAAAAACGAGATGGCAGACGCTGTGAAAAGCATTCGTGATGAAATAGCTGAGGCAATTAAAAATTCGGAAGAGGGTGCTGTCATGAGACTGCAATGTTCGGCCCCATTCATTGACTACCTAAGCTTGATCCACAGAATCGCATTAGACATTGTATCAAAATATGCCGAGGGTCTTTCCATATGAATTGGATTGAGGCAAAGGATCATGGGCTTAACGAACATCAGGTAGTGCAAATTATTACAGAAAAAAATGGATTTGGTCAAATATAAAGACTTTATATTGGAGCCGAAAACATAAAATCTTGAGTTGAGTGTGAGAGAGTGAACGTTTCAGTCTAGACGAGTGTGATTGATTGTATAAACACACGTGTGAGAGACAAAACCTATAGTTTCAGTCTAGACATTTTTGAGTATATCGATAAATCTTTAAAGGATGTGAGAGACAAACCTTATAGTTTCAAATTTCAGTCTAGACCACCGTGATTGACATTTTTGAGTATATCGATAAATCTTTTAAAGGTTGAGTGAGTGAACTTCAACACCTATAGTTTCAAATTTCAGTCTAGACCACCGTGATTGACATTTTTGAGCATATCAATAAATCTTTTAAAGGTTGTGTGAGTGAACTTCAACACCTATAGTTTTCACCCTAGACATTTTTGACTATATCGATAAATCTTGAAAAAGGTTGTGTGAAGTAACTTTAACGACTAAACACTTGTCACATAAATCGATTTTTTCATGTAACGGTTTTCGATGCAGGAGTTATTGGGGTTAGCAAGGGACTCACAGGGAGCAGAGCAGATGTGAGGCGCACGCGAGCGAATGCACGTGTCACTTTACTCTAAGAGGTGATATGTTCATATAAAACTTATACTAGATTCCTTCCTTTCGTAATGCTGCTGAGAAACGTTTCAATACTACAGTATAGGACAATCGTTCAAAATGGAACTTGATTCTTGTCTCCTTTCCTTTCGGAAAGGGTGCGGGAAAGAGATGTTACGAGTAAAAGAAGAAATGCCGGTTGTGAGAAGCGAGGGGAGCGTATAACATTAGTATAACATTCTTCCTTTACTCGGCGTTCGTAATAAAGAAGGGTGCGGGAAAGAGATAAGGATCAATTGAGCCCGTCATCGTAGTATATCATTGGAGCAAAATGGATTCACTTCAATCTGTCAGTATAGCATTAGATGTAGAAATATGAATTCGCTTTAATCTGACACCAAAGGAATTTCTCAAAGTGAGTCTGGCATCATAGTAGAGCGAAATGCATTCACTTCAATCTGTCAGTATAGCATTAGATGTAGAAATATGAATTCACTTTAATTTGACAGTAGAGAATTTTTCCCTCTCAAAGAGATTTTTTCCCCACATCTTTAGGTTTCACCTCAATCTGTCAGCATAGCATTAGATGTAGAAATATGGATTCACTTTAATTTGACAGTAGAGAGAGGGAATTTTTCCTCCTAAAAGGGAAATTTTTTTTCCCTCACCTGGAGAGAGAGATATCTCTCTCTTTTCATCCCCCTCACCTCCACTGGACAGGGGGAAGGGGAAATCTATTTTTAGAAAGAGAGAGAAAGATATATCTCCCTCTCTCTCTATCCCCCTCACCTCCACTGGACAGGGGGAAGGGGAAATCTATTTTTAGAACACCCCCCGCCCTACAGGCGGGGGGAAGGGGAGGAGGGATGGACGAGGGGGGAGAGGGGGGAGGGGATTTCGAGCAAAAAAGTCCGTCTAAAGTATCAGATTATCTCTACTGCAAAATGCTAAGTTTGATTAGCAAAATGCTAAGATTGATAATTTGAAACAAGATCAAAGTGCTAGGTTCGATGATATGAAACAAGAATCTGCTAGCATAAGACTAGAGCAGGTTAGTATAAACCTTCTATTAAAAGATACACATGAAACATTGATTGATAATTATGAAGATGAAAGCAAATTGAAGCAGGATGATAGTAGTGTTAAGATACAAGATCAATTATTTCAAGTTTCAGATAATGTAGGCCTAGTTACTGTTATTGAAAAAGTAAATCCTAGTGAGATAGTAGAATTGAGTAATGTAGTAGGTAGGGAGTTGCCTTTATTGAAAGTCAACAGTAGAGAAAGTAGTTTTGCCAAATTGAAAGTTAGGAAAACAGTAAATAAAGTGAATGTTTACATGGGACAGGTTTCTGTAGAGGTTAGGAACAATGTAAACAAAATGAATCTTGTTTTGAATCAAGTTGATGAATTCAACTTTCAACTGAAAATTGAAAAGGTGTATGCAAAGCATTATCTAGTGAACATGACTGACTTTTGTAAGCAAAATGGCTTTGTTGAAACAAATGAACCCATGAATAAAATCATGTTCTTGAAGAAAACAAAGCATAAAGTCACCATTGATGTGTTAGTATTCAAAGGTTGTTTCAAGTTGCTTACTTACAAGATGATGACGGTGAATCACATGATGAAAGGGTATTCCCCAGCACACAATGATTAGGAATCCTGTGTTATGCCAGGATTCAGAATAGCATAATCACCACGCAGTGTATGGTAAGAGTCCATAATTGTGTCTTTTTTACTTTCCTTGCCCTACTACCATAGGTAAGGAAAGTATTGCTTTCCAAAACAAATTAAGGTACCCCAATTTCAAGTTTTCTATACGTTTCAAGGTCCCCTGAGTCCAAAAACATGATTTTTGGGTGTTGGTCTCTCTGTGTGTGTGTGTGTGTATGTGTGTGTGTGTGTGTATGTGTGTATGTGTGTATGTCTGTGAACACGATAACTCCATTCCTGATTAACCGATTGACTTGAAATTTTAAACTTAAGGTCCTTATACCATGAGGACCCGACAATAAGAAATTCAATAAAATTCAATTCAAGATGGCGGAAAAAATGGTGGATGATTACTAAAAAACCATGTTTTTCACGATTTTCTCAAAAACGGCTCTAACGATTTTCTTTAAATTTATACCATGGATAGCTATTTATAAGCCCTATCAACTGACATGAGTCTCATTTCTGGGAAAATTGCAGGAGCTGCGTAATATTCTCGAGAAAAATGGCGGATAATTACTAAAAAACCATGTTTTTCACAATTTTCTCGAAAACGGCTCTAACGATTTTCTTCAAATTTTACCATGGATAGCTATTTATAAGCCCTATCAACTGACATGAGTCTTATTTCTAGGAAAATTCAGGAGCTGCGTAATATTCTCGAAAAAATGGCGGATAATTACTGAAAAACCATGTTTTTCACGATTTTCTCAAAAATTACTTGACTGATTTATTTCAAATTCATACCCTTTATAGTTATTTAACAGCTCTATAAAACTGGCATGAGTCTTTTTCTGGGAAACTAAGGGGACCCCCCTCATCCTTGAGAAATGGACTTTGTAAACTCCTCCTCGTGCATGAGGTAGGTAGGTAGAGCAGTTTATAAAAGAACACATAGTCGAGATATTTCATCTGTAGAACAGCTGTTTTGACGAATTTTAAAAAAATCATCGAATTTCACAATTTACACAAAGGAAAAAGTACTCTGAAAACAATAATTATATACACACATATACAGTAGTCCAATTGTAGTTTCAAATAATTTGTTGCCGCCAATCGTCATTATGTTATTTCTCTAAATTATTATCGTTTAAAAGGATGAGGCTTCCAGTTCAATGAGCAAGGAAAGTTGTGTGAGTGTACCACACCAGATTTTTCTTTCCTGTAGCCTATTTTTCTTGGCCCTTAATCTTTTCAAATTTTGATTCTTTCCTGTCTTTGTGTAATGTTCAGTAAAATTCTTCTATGATGCATATCTTAACCAATCTTGTCCATAGTCATTCAAATTTGTATTTTTCTGAAATAATTTTGGAAGTTAGAATAGTAGCTCATTTTCCTAATCATTAAATTGTTGATAAAACTTAACTTTTCTAAAATCTATCCATTGTAGTGTAAATAATTGTTTGCTTGCGGTATATTTTTTCATCATGTATTACATATTTTAATTATGTCTTTTTTTTGTCAGGTATTATATTTGGTAACTAGGTTTTTCAGAGCAAATTATGTCCCATTTTCTCATTTTCAGTATATTTTTTTTTATATATACTTCCTTATGAAAGTTTAGAACTGACATGTAGGATAGGCTCTAATTAATCTTTCTCTTCCTTTTATTATTTAGGAAATTTATTTACTCAAATTTTCTTTTTCTCTTATTTGTATTTTTTAGAGAACTTATTTACCCATTATTCCATCTTGATCATTTCTATTGTAATCTTGAAATGTTTGTACTTATTATACAGTCTTCATATTCTGAAATTATTTAAAAAATAAATGGTCAATTAGAACATGCTGAAATTTAATCTTATGTATAAATTCTTTTGTTATAATAATGAAACTTCAAAATCTGAAAGTATTAATGAATTGTGTCAATATAAATGAAAGTTAACTTGAATAATGTTTCCATTAAATAAAAACGTCTTGTCATATTATTAATTGAAAGGAGTTAAAGGTTAAAATTTCTCTAATGTTTTTGTAATTGATGTCATTTTCTAAATTTTGAAAACTGTTCTAAAATTTTGATATGATTGATTTCGTTTGAAATGGATGCTGGAGTGTATGTAGAATTTAGTGGGGTTTGTTGATTGGAATTTTGCTGGTATGTGATTGTTTTTTGAGATGGAAACCCATTATTGCCTAAAGAAGGAATAACAGAGGTTATGACTTAGAGAGGCAGTAATGAGATAATATTTTTTGTGTTGATTACTTATGTTGATTGCCATAGATGCAAAATAATGATAATAATGTTGATTGCCATAGATGCAGATGATTACTTACAAATATTGATTGCCTTTGAAGCAAAATATTATTGATGTTTTGAATGATTTCTTGTTTAATGATTGATAGTAAAGTTTTGTCATGAAATGTAGTTTGTGTTTAGAACATTGAAAAGTCGAAATAAACTATAGTATCAACAAACGATGATAATAATATTGAATAATTGCTTCTCATAAAATATTTGAACAGTGAATAAATGGAAATGAAATTATTTTTTTATTGAAATTTGTAATTGATGTCTCCAAATTTCACAATTATGTATTGCTGACTGAATAATAAGATGTTAATAAATTTTATTTTTATATTGATTATATACTTAGAGATAATTTTCATGTGTATTAGTTTTGTTGGTAGCCTTATCAGAATTTTCTTTTTAGTTTATAAGCATTTTAAGAACAGGTACAGTGTGGACATTAACATTGAAATAATTATCACGTGAATCTCGAAATCAGCAACAAGTGAACGCCATGAAGAGTGTTAAGAACATTTGGGTGATTTTTGAACTAGTGTGACTCATCAATTGAATATCTACACCAATATCTATGCTGATGCCTACACCAATACCAATGCCAATATCTACACCAATATCTACAACAATATCTACACCAATAACAACACCAATATCTATGCTGATGCCTATGCCAATGCCAACGCCAATATCTACACCAATATCTACACCAATATCAACGCCAATAACTACACCGATGTCTATGCCAATGCCTGTGCCAATGTCGATGCCAATGACAACACTAATATCTACACAAATAACTACACCAATATCTACGCTGATGCTTATGCCAATGTCAATGCCAATAACTACACTGATGTCTACACCAATGCCTGCGCCAAAGTCGATGCCAATGCCAATATCTACACCAATAACTATGCCAATATCTACGCTGATGCTTACTCCAATGCCAACGCCGATATCTACGCCAATGTCTACGCCGATGCCTGTGCCGATGCCAATGCCTATATCTACGTTGATGTCTACGCCGATGCCTGTGCCGATGCCAATGCCAATATCTATGTTGATGTCTACGCCGATGCCTGCGCTGATGCCAATGCCTGCGCCAATGTTGATGCCAATGCCTACGACAATGCCAACGCCAATGCTGACACCAAAGCATATGCCAATGACAATGCCAACGCCTATTGCTGACCATGTAACTCACACTTCAACACTACCACATTACCTGGAGGTAATTGCCATCCATGTTCACATTCACAACTTCGAATTCAGAATAACAGTCACAGTATAATGGAAGAATTGATTCAAAAAATCCTCTCCTAAATTATTCCTGTATGCAGAACTCTACACCTTGAAAGCTGAAAATATCAAAAACCTAACCTTACCTAAATAATCCTCACCTAAGTTAATCCTGTATGCAGCGTCTATCTCTTTTCCAAAAAACAAATTACATTGTCATTTCAAGCCTGAAATGTACATTGTATAATTATATGATACAAAATTTACGTGACTCTATATCAAGTTTGGTATGCAGCCGTCTACTACAAGCATGAGGCAATGCTAACTGAGATGTCACCTGTATTGAGTTTGGTATGCAGCCGTCTACTACAAGCATGAGGCAATGCTAACTGAGATGTCACCTGTATTGAGTTTGGTATGCAGCCGTCTACTACAAGCATGAGGCAATGCTAACTGAGATGTCACCTGTAACGAGTTTGGTATGCATCAGTCGACTACAAGTATCAGCCCAACACTACGAGTATTCGGATCAGCCCAACACTGATGTCACACTTAAATGAAATTCATACTGAGTGCCTTACCGGAATGTTTTCCAAAATTTGCATCAATAAAATCAACCATGTCAATAGTGGAAGAAATTAACATTTTTTGATTTATTGAAATTCTATGTGAGAATTAAATGTAACAATTCATCAATTCATTTAAGAAAAGAATTTTTTTTTGTTCAACATACTAAATTTTCATGCAATAAAAATTGAATTTTTCTATCTATTAATTTATGTGCAATTTCAAAAACTATTCTTCATATATATTAAACTTTCCGTTGAGATATTTTCCTTTGAATTAAAGCTAAATCAAAAGTAATTTTGATATTCTATACTTTGAAATATTGTTCGGAAACATATAACAAATGCTATGATGAATTTTTATAATAATTTTCAATTATAGTTTTATTGAGAACAAATATAAATTCTAAACTTGTAATTTATAATTTTTTGGTGACGTGTTCTTGAAGTCATCACTGATTTTGAGGTGTGGCTTTTCTCGGACTTGTTTCTTCTTCTCTAAAAAATGATGGCTGGCTATGTGTTCTGGTTTTGTGCTCTCTGAATATTTTTCTGTTTAAGTGAATTTTTAATGTTTTAAATGAGTTTTGAACAGTTGTATGGTGTTCTAAGTTTGTATATTTTGATTTGTGTGTCTACAAGCCTATAGCCATTATTTTTCAACTATATAAGTGGATAAGTATTTACCTCGTAATGATTTTAGATGCTTAAGTGTGTAAGGTATTGTTTTGTATATTGCCAAAATCCTTCTGAAGATTATAAGTTGGTTTGCTCTGAGAACTGGATTTCTCATTCATAAGCAATAGATCCATTCATAGTTTATCAAGAATCTACTATTTTGGAGCCGATAACTTTCCTTAGGTTAATAGGTGAGAAATGCTATCCAACTGATTTAGGAGAAATTGGTAGCACGGCAACCTCAAAATTTCTTTTATGCAATAAAAATTGAATTTTTCTATCTATTAAATTTATGTGCAATTTCAAAAACTATTCTTTATATATATTAAATTTTCTGTTGAGATATTTTCCTTAAATTATGAAGCTAAATCAAAAGTAATTTTGATATTCTATACTTTGATATTGTTTGGAAACATATAACAATAATGCTATTGATGAATTTTTATAATAGTTTTCAATTATAGTGACATGTAATGTTTTTATAGAAAAAATTGTTACTGTTCTCAAATTTACAATTCAAAATTTTCATTAGGGTCAAATTAAAATTTTTTTAATTTCAACAGTAAAATTTTTTATGTCAAGAGGGGGGTATTTGTAGTATTACATTTTTTCTCGATTGGAATCGAATCTTCAATTCGAGATCTATAAAACTTGATAGTAAATATCAGAGTAATCGATATACAGACAACTTTTTAACTGAGAATTTATCGTAAATAATTGTGTTGCATATTCCATGGTATCACCGAAACAGAGTAAACAGAGTTAACAGAATTAACAGATCATATAGAGGATATATAAATTTAAAATAACAGTTTCGAAATAAAGTTTTTTTGAGAACAAATGTAAAATGTAAATTCTAAACTTGTAATTTATAATTTTTTGGTGACATGTTCATGAAGTTGTCACTGGTTTGAGGTGTGTCTACAAGGCTTTGCTCTGTACTTTGTGCTTTTCCTTCTTCTCTAAAACATGGTGGCTGGCTACTGAAAAGTGTTTTGTGCTCTCTGAATATTTTTCTGTTTAATTGAAAATTTTAATGTTTTAAATTAAGTTTTGATCAGTTTATAGTGTTCTAATTTTGTCTATAATTGTTTCGTGTGTTTACAAGCCTATAGCCATTGTTTTCAACTATTTAAACTGGATAAGTATTTTAGCTTGTATGATGCTAGGATGTTTAAGTGTGTAAGATATATTTTTTAGATTGTGTTGTATATTGCCAAAATTCTGAAGATTATAAGTTGTTTGCTCTGAAAATTGGATTTCTCATCATAGGCCATAGATCCATTCATAGTTTATCAAGAATCTACCACTTTGGAGCCGATAACTTTCCTTAGGTTAATAGGGAAAAATGCTATCCAACCTATTTAGGAGAAATTGGTAGCACGGCACCTTTTCTACATTCTTTTATTATAGTCATATCCTTAAAACTGCAATGAAATGGTAAGTGGTCATCAATTTTCTGAATTTGAGCAATGAATGAATGTACGTCCACTATTTGTTTACCTTCTAACATCAATGAAGATGATGTCACAGGAATAGGAGATGTGCTAGTTGCTTGAGGCAGTGCGATCCCATTACAAGAAGAAGCTACTGGCACTGAAGTTTCAGGAGTTGTGCTAGTTGTGGATGTGATGATATGCCTTCAGAAGTAGAAGCAACTGGTTCGGAAGTTTTAGGAGTTGTGCTAGTTGGTGGATGTGATGATAGCTTCAGAAGTAGAAGCTACTGGCACTGAGTTTTAGGAGTTGTGCTAGTTGGGGGATGTGATGAGTATGCCTATGCCTACAGAGTAGAAGCAACTGGTTCTGAAGCTTTAGGAGATATGCAAGTTGTTTGATGCAATGGAATACTTTTAGAAGTAGAAGCAATAACTGGATCCAACGTTTTGTAAACAGGAGATAATTGGCGATAGTTTTTTGAGATGACTGTGGTGTATTCCTTTCTTCTGCACTGAAAGACATAGAAAAATTATTGTTAAAGATGATTTTGTAAAAATCTGGTATGGTACACTCATACAACTTTCCTTGCCTTTATGATATTTACAATTCAGCATAGATTTTTTTTCAGAGATTTCTGATTATTAATCTGAAGTTAAGTTCACTACAGTTTCATATGTTCAGAGTAGTAAGCATAGAAAATTCTTGTGTGTTAGCCTGATAATTGGGAATTGAAAATCAACTTTTGCATGGATGGGTGGAGCCCCTGATTGATATTTGACTTGGGCCAGTTGATAGAGCCTATCAACTGCCAACAATATATGTCTATTTGGGATATGAGAAACATCAAAATTGTTAGAGCAGTTACTGGAAAATCGCTGAGAAAATGTTATTAGTATAGCCTACTTGCATGATGTGTGAAGCGGTGCTGAAAATGACATTGCTTTCTGTATGCTCTTCCTCGACAAATTCCGTGGGCCTAGAAAGTAGACAAGGCATTGTACATGATGTAAATAATGATGTTTATGGAATGTTTGACAAGTATCACATAACATTTTGAACAATGTCTATAAAAACCACCCTGTTGGAAACCACCCTGTTATCATTTATAAAATTCAATTTGGTACTGTATAGGATGCAATAAGGTTTGAGAATGCTATAGTATAGATACAAAATTATTAATTTTTTCAGTCCATAGAAATGTTCTATGTAAAAAGGTTCTTATGCTTCCACTCACCAAATTAGGAAGAAAAATATATTCTGTAATCAATGTTACATATTATAATGATTTTGTCATGTTTTCATCAATTTATATTGGTTATAATTAATTAATAATTAGTTCACTCACATTATTGTTGAGGGATTTTGGAATCATCATTGGCTTCAGTCTGTGCTTGGACATTCTGTGATTTGGTCCTGGAATAATAGAAACAAAGATCAATCTAACTACGGTACTAGTATATATACTACACAGATAGACAATGGTAATTTTAATAGGCTTATTCTAGTAGGCTACTAGGACCCCCTGGGTTAAAGAACTTGCTCAGCAAGAACTGTTGTATTGTAATCTTTGAGACCTGCAACTTTTAATTATAGCCTACAGAGTTAGGTAGTGAAAAAATTATGGAGACAGTTAAATATTTCCTTTACGAGAATAATTTGACAGTAGGTTCATTGGGATCCTATTTGAAATGAAAATTACTCTTGTAAATTGTGTTGTCCAACGAATTTTACCCATAAAAGGTTCCAAGAAGACGTGTTCAAAATTTGAAGCTGATTGGTCAATTCTTCTAGTAATGTAGAACATACAAACAGACGGACAATGACTTTGGCCTTCAGTAAGTCAGAAGTAAGAACTTTCTAACGCTCGTTTAATTAGTATAAGAACTTATTACAGTAGCCTACATTACGTATTACAAGACTTATTACAGTAAGGTACCTAAAGCCATCAGCCTAGGCTTTGTACATTATCTTCATTAGAGCGGTTTTGCACTGAGAAGCAATTTTCTTCCTTTGGTTGATAGGGACGTTTGCTTCGTGATGTTTCTTCTATTTTTTACAAATCACAGTAGAATAAGCAACATTCATAACAAAAACCGAAGATGAAGAAAAATAAATTATTACATAATCTTGGAAACAATAAAACTTCTTCATACATGAAGGCTGTGCTTGTTTTACATAGCATAATGACAATACCATGTAATAAAGAAATCACAGAGTCTTATACTATACTGTCTATGATAGCAGAAGCAGAAACAAACATGCCAAGAGCACTCGAATATTGGAACATGGATAAGTTACAGGCCTTTGCTGTAGGTTATCTATTTATAACAAATAAAACAAATCCCATTCTATCTAAAAGGCGATTCATTAGGATGACGTAGTAGGTGGAAGGTGTGATCATCACCACAGGTGGTGGCTACGCAGTTACCGCGGTGGGGCTAATGAAACGGTAGCGCATTCTGGGGAGAGACCAGTTCAACTAATTTTCAAAGAAACCGCCATTATTGAGCTCAAATTCTGGACAACACACAATTTGTACTAAAACTATAAGGAATTTAAATAAAACTCCAACTAATTTGAACTCAAGGTGTTAATCTGGATATGCTGGAATTTTTAATTACGCTGTTGATGCTTCTCTTCAAAGATGACATCATACACACTCCCAAAATAGGAAAACTAAAAGAAAAAACAAATTAATAAAAATTGTACATCTTTGGAAAAACTATAATGATGAACCATGCAAATTTTCAAGTCAATATAGCTTCCATTCTTGAGATTTTAGTGAGCAGAGAACAGGAAAAATGCTGTTTTTCAGCTTGCTTAATGCATGTTAAGTAGAATCTTAAGGTAAAGTCGTTTGAAACAGATAACAGAGTTTTGAAAACTTGCATAATATGTACATGACTATTATATTTTATAAACCCTATAATTTTAATTCGTGTTTTTACGGTTGGTTATGGTATTAGTTATAAATGAAGTAGCAAATAGAAGTAGACACTGTCTCTCATGTGGTAAATATTTTATTATTTAGGTTAATTTTAATTTTTCTATTGAAATATTATGACAGTTCATGTTGCTATTCATCTATGATAACAATTAATGTTTATTTTTCAAGGTTGTTGGTCATTAACTTAGTTACAGTATTTTCTTATACATTTAGAGTTGAACAATAAGCAAGTTTCACTGTGAATCAATGAGATTGGTTGATCAACATGTTTCATTGTTTATCACTTCATTTAATCATGGGTATCACATAAAGTAATAGAATAAGAAAAACAACTTTATATTTTCAATGTTTTCAAAAACAGCAGCAAACTTAAAACTAGAGAAGCATATACCATATTAATTTTAAGTAGAAACTGTCTTCATGTGGTAAATATTTTATTATTT
>NW_024093092.1:0-13562 GCF_014356525.2 Nilaparvata lugens | reverse complement strand
TTGTGTATCGTTTGTGCAAGCTGTCATAGGCAGCTTTGTAACATTCAGCGGTGTTGGCGTAATTTTGAACCAAGGTCAAAGCGTCACCACTTAAATATGAAGTTAGAAGATGGTATTTGGCCTCACTGGAATAGTCTTTACTGGTGTGAACAGCAGCATCAAAAACATTTTTGAAAACATTCCATTCATGAGGTTTGCCTGAAAATATAGGTATCTGCAACTGAGGTTTCACGAGATTATTAATTGACAGTTCATTAGCGGTAACAACAGGTTTAGAAACGGTATCAACCAGCTTGATACTATCAAATCTGGTTTGGAATTGGATTTGCAGTTCAGCAAACTCCAAGATAACTTCCTCAGATAGTGACTCTTTATCCGTTTCCTCATATTCACTCATTAATTTATCAAATTTTTTATCCAGACCAAAATAAAATTCACTACAAGTCATAGGTACTTGTTCATTGTACTTATCAGCTAGAGAAGATATCGATTGGTGTAACCTTCTTAGCTTATTCAATAATGGAAAATTCGATGTCATGGCTGTTATGAATAATCACACAGAAATAGAAAAATAGGTTACCAGATTGAAATTTACAATCAAAAAAGTTCAGATTAGCGGTCAGAAAAGTTTAAGTTAATGGCCGAAAAAGTTCATATTTAACAAGAAATAGTTCAAGATCAATGTTCAAAATCAATAGTTCGTAGCTCAATATTTACGATTAATGAAAGATAGGTGGTAATTCACTACTTTTAGCGGTAAGAAAACACACAGTTGGTGGTAAAAGTTTGTAGCTGACTGTTAGGCACTGAAGTTCAAAACCAAAACAAAACTTTTTAGGTTATATCGAACCAGGTGTAAAGGATTGGTGGTTTACAGCTCGATAGTCAATATCATAAGTCACTAATCGATGTTTTCAGATTTCGATACAAGATGACGGTCGAAATTGTTACCTTTAAAAGCGTCTCGTTCAGGTATGGCGGGTTCACAGTGGACTGTAAGAGCGGCCTCCTAGTTCTGGTAGGCGGTAGCACGTTCAGATAATCAGGACTCACTTGCACTGGTGATGATGAATACATGGGCCCATGTCGAGGCGAAGAGGTTACACAAAGAAGATCCAAATCTAGATATTTAGCGGAGTACTCTCACAATACTTTTCCTAACTAGTCGCGGTAGTAGATTAAATTCAAACAAGCAAAGGCGTAATACATTTATAACTTCTTTGAAAAGAGAAACAACTGTGTAGCGTCAGGACAGCAAGCTTCCTCAAGAAGCGGTTACAAGCGGAAGTGACTGGGAAGCAAAAAGCAGGGGAAGCCAGAGGGAGAACAGTGTAATTTACTTATTGAACTAGGCGATCTCGAAGCAGCTGATGGCAGTGGCATGCTAGATGGCCGTGGGTGAGCGCGGTCGATTCAAATGGCTGGCCCATACAATCAAATACTGTCATTATAACGTGGACCTCACTATATGAGTGTATGTGCATCTGTGTACACAATATCTCATCTCCCAATTAACGGAATAACTTGAAATTTGGAACTTGAGGTCCATACAATATAAGGATCTGACACAAACAATTTCAATCAAATGCGATTCAAGATGGCGGCTAAAATGGCGAAAATGTTGTCAAAAACAGGGGTTTCAAATGCTGCAATCACCGTTTTGAAAGTCTTTTTGTCAGTTTCACTCAGATTGAAGGTGTTGTATTTTTCGAGAGCTTCTTCACCTATCACATGCAGTAGTATAGCCACTTTCACTACATCATCTTTTGACCCAGCACCACTAGCAGTCATGGAAAGTTCAAATCGTTGTCAAAAATTCTTCCAATTTTCGGATATATTGCCCAAAAATGATAAGGGCCCTTGGTGGATGTAAAGATTCCATTGTTGTTTATGGAATTTATAATCTATTTGCAACTGCATAGAACTCAACAAACATTGAATAGTTTAGTCACTGAAGCTGGTAGTCCTATATTGTCTGCGCCATGTTATGATTGAAGAATGAAGAACACAATAGTTCATTTAGACTTATTCATTCACATAGAATATAAACTGTATTATAAATCAACATTATGATAATAACATGATTGTATCTGTGATCTGGCCTTGCACACTAGCTGCCATCTTGCATTCACTGCCTGCCTGATCTTACATTATCATAACAAAGTTCACTTAGAATTGTGCCCCAATGTCAAACTAATATTTATTAGAAAGAGATTAGTACCTTATGCGCTACAGGAGGAAGTAGAAAAAGAGCTTAATTCAAAAGAAACTGAGAGAATCATATCATCAATACCCACTAGTGATTGGGGGTCACCACTATAGTATGGTTCATGTTATAATGGCAGTGGATGAAGATAGAAGAATAGCGATGCCGATTCTCTGCATTTAATTTATTATATTTTTACACTGTCAAAAACATAACTGTCATCGTTGTGGACCTAGAAAAGGATAGTACCACCGGCTTTGTCGAATGATAGACAAGGATAGCAAAACCAAAGTTGATCAAATACTGTCATTATAACGTGGACCTCACTATAGTTTGCATTCCAAAATCAGATTGTGTTAAGGCTGTTTGAACAAAAAAAATTACAACTTTTTTCTGTTGAGTCAAAACCGAATATGCTTTTGAAAAAATTAAAAAAAAATTATTGTGGCCTATGTGTGACCTTGAAGTTGTACATTTTGAGCATTTTTCATACTTCCTGCAAATGCGAACAATAAACACCACAACAATGAAACTCTAGGACAATTATCTTCAAAATATGCTCTTTCAAGTGGTTTACTCTTAATTACAAAATATTCATGTTTTTTGTTTTTTTTTACAAAATATCGATCTTTTATTGTGTTTTACAGTGAAATTTTAAGTTTTTTATTTATATTAGCATACGTGGGTTCTAACTCGCTAGCCAATGCAATTTTTTGTTTCTCATTATAAGTATCTATTTAGAAACGTTAATTGGTTGAACAAGCCAATGTTTATACTTGGGCTTGTGCGCAAGCACCGTGCGTGCGTAAAGTATCGGGGAGGTAGGAGTGGGGCAGTTTTGGTAGCTGTCTCCTTTGACTTGGACTGGCTGAGTGGCCGGGAGTAATGACCTTGGGGACTCCTTTCGTCCAGGTTTGCTTCCTAATTTTGTGATCGATTGCACTGTGCCAGATGTTGTCAATGTCACTGTTCTATTATACTATTACTTTTGTTAATTCAATGTGAACACTAAATTTTTTGGTAGTTGGAAATGTTTGAATTCTCCCAGTGAATAGAACTGAAACAGAGTAGTGTGTACACTTATTAGAATGACCTATTCCACCCTCTAGGTTTCCTAATAATTGCGAAGTATTGCTACAACGTGGACTAGCTACAGTCGGATATGGGTCGGGGTCAGTAGCCGTACTGACAGGTGGAGTTACCGGACCTACACTTCTCCCTCTATCCTGATTCTTTACCCTCTGCTTCTTTTGCGAGATTTTTACTTTCAGGGGAAGAGTGTTAGCCCGTGCCGTTGCTGGCCGATTCGGCCCTCGGCCTTTGGAATACAGGGTGGGTGTTAAGGGAGTAAGAAAACCCTATACAAGGAGACGGATCTGACTATAAGATCCCTACCAATAATTCTATTTATAAGGTAGTACGCCATCTGAACCAACTGCGAATTGACGGCGAGCAAGCTGTACCTGCAAGCCCGGGATGTGGTTTTTCTATGAGGTTTAAGGTGAGAGCTATGGGGTAAAGGTATGACGGAACTATGGAGTTATTAGTAGTATTTGAGATGTGGTTAAATAGGGCACGGTATAGGGTGTAAGCTATAGAGAATAGGGTGCAGGGTATGAGGTATACGGTATAGGGTATAGGGGACAGAGAATCAATAATAAGATTATTATTCTCTACAGCAAATAAATATCTGCTCAATAATCCGCAATCTGAGAATTGCGCTCTAGCTCTCAGCAAGCTGGACCTGCTGGCTAAATACAGTATATCAATTTCAATTACGTGGTAATTAAAGCTTAGAGGATAAAGTTTTAGGTGTAGGATTTCTGAATCGTGAGCCTGCAGCTGCGAAAGGATTTTCAGCAATTCTGAAACTGCTAAACAGGATTTCCGCGCTAATCTGATGACTGCGCACCGGTTATTAAGGGCCAATCTGTGACTGCCCTTGAGGGTAGGGGAATCACTCTCAATCGTCCGAAACGCTTTCAAATTAATAGTCAGTATGTCGACTATTATGAGAGGATAGAAAAGATTTTTCACAGACACAGTCTGTAGAATAATATCGGGAAGACAACAGTCTGTCGTTGTCAGGGTAGGAAAGGATTTTTCCAGGATTTTCTACAAGGAAAATATCGAGTCAGAGACTCCTAATTCAGGAAAAGATTTCAATAGACTTTTCCCAAGTAATGGCCAGTCTAAGGACTACCACAAGATCGATCTCTAATTTGCAACTGAGATCACGGGAAAATTCGTGAATTTTCCACAGGTAAAGCCAGCAAATAATATTTGCTATTAAAGAAGACAGGTTTCTAAGAATTTTAGAAAGGATTCGCGGGTCTGAAAACCCCGCGACTAGGACGATCTTGAATCTGAAACTGAGATCAGGAAGGATTTTAACACAGGAAGAATTAAGAGGAAGAAAGAGAAAGGATGCCGCAGTCTAAAAACTTCGGCGAGGAAGTCCTCAAGCTGTACCTGAGAGCTAGAAGTACTTTAGTAAAGGGAAAGTGAAGAGAGAGAAAGAGAATGGATGTCGCAGTCTAGAAACTTCGACAAGGACGAACTCAAGCTGCACCTGAGTTCTCTAGGAAAAGGATTGGACTTTTCCTACTTGGAATTACAGCAAGTCAGAAACTGCTAAGCGAATTTAAAATACAGGGCCACTCTATAGTATGAATACTAAGCAAGGAAAATTTACCATAAATGATAATAATCTCTCTACAAGGATAAAAATTAATCGAGAAAACTTTTCTCAAAAGGAACAGGGATTTTCCCCACAAGAATAAAAATTAATTGAGCAAAACTATTCTCAAAAAGGACAGGGATTTCCCTACAAGAATAAAAATTCAATGGTGAAGAATTACTCTTTAAACTGAAGGCCGCCTTACTACAGAGAAGGAAAAATATACGGACTACCAGTCCTGACATACAATTACCTGAATCGACGTGGATACTGATACGGGGAATAGCGAACCGATCCTCACTTTCTGTATTATAAGTTAATTAAAAACGTTGTGAAGCGACAGAGTTGAGACTTATAAATTAAGTACTCAAAAATAACCCGCTATAAGAGCCTAGCTAAATTTCCCCACTCAACTATTTGTAGCACAAACTTGAGATCCCTTACAGGTTTCGAAACCAAGGATAACTCGTTCACCCCCAGTGATACGAATTTGGGAAAAATAGCCGACAAGAAAGAAAATCCCCCAGGAGAATCCACCTTCAAATACAGTCGGCAATTCGACATACAATATAGAAATACAGAATAGAATATTAACCCTCTAGTACACCACTATTAGGAGTGCCGCTCGGAACGCAGCCATACACGAACCCGTTCACCGAACAACTGCTTCTCTCCCAGGTCTTCTTGAAGCAGCACCCGGTCGCTGAAAATTAGGAGGCCGGGGGAAAAAAGCTTCCCGACCAATGAGAGTCTGAAAAGACGATCACGCCACTGGTCATGTGACGGGGTTTGACTCAGCTGCTCCTGATGCTAAGGGTGCAGCTAATGATGACAATGATACTAATTGCTACACTAATTCAGGCCGGTAAACAATATTTCTATTCCAGAAATTTCATGAAGAACGATACCAACCCGACTCGGTAGCTGCTTATTGTTTTGATGATACGGCTGCTGCTGATTCAGAGGGATTGGCGACGATGGTGATAATGTGCGTACATTACTACAAGTCCAACCAGATATATCTGGAAGTCGACCCTATTCTAATTCTAAAACAGAATAAATTCGCTAATTATACACTGGACGACGGCTCTCCATCCGTCACAAAAATTCACTTTGTGACACCCCACTCCTACTAAGGATGGGGGGGGGGGTTGGCGATGAGAAGAAAATACATCATCATAGGTACCAGTTGACTCCGTGTTGAACCCATGATCACACACCCGAAGTACAGCACTCAAGAAAACAAGAAGGAAGTGAAAGAGAGAAGATAACAGGACGAATAAAGAGAGAAATGAAAGAAGAGTGTCAAGCTGAAAAGAAAATGAATAATTAGTGCAGTAGGTCAGGCTTCCCAAGCCACAAGATAAGCATGACCTAACGCTGAAAAAGAAACAACCTGTTGCTCCAACTATTATAACAGCAATATTAGCAATAGACTTCGTCGCTCGTTATCTCCCGATAACACGATAACGACAGCCCCTAGCCGACAGCAACACAGGTATGGAGTAATCTGAAAAGAAAGGAAAAGTAAAACGGCGCAGCACCTTTGAAGAATGAAAAGAAAAAGGAGAAAAAGATGAAAGATGAGAAGAGAATCATTCACCCCTCATATGGAACACATTACAGATCTACCTAATCAATACAGTACTGTTTCTACACTTGAGCACCTTGAGACGCACATTCGGCAACCCGCTCCACACATCAGCAATACTACCTATTTCTTCCGCTCTTCTCCATCGTCTTCTGTACAGTTGACAGCTGGAATACAATGAATTGTTATCAAGATCATTCACCCCTGATCTCCTTATCTCAGATTGGGGTTTCAATTCTCCTTTCCCACTAAATTTGCTATCGCTACGGCGATTTTCAATTGAATGAGTTGCACTACAACCTGAGTTAGCTCTATTCAACTCGCCCCCCTCTATATGAGAAAACCGTGACAGTACATCCCGTACCACAACTTATCCTGCCTATTCTTAATATTTAAAGCATTCCCTGCTTCTCTATATTTTTAGGACAGGGATATAGTCTAATAGGTTCAACCCTCTTATGGAGCTTTGCTTTTTCCCGCTTACAGGAGCTTGTTCAGAGATAGGTGAAAACTTTTCAAGTTTTTACAGGGGATTTATCTACCTTCTCCATCCCGGAGACAACTGATAATCTACCCTCATCATCCCTACTCCTCAAGCGAATACCATGGGCTGTAACTCTATTACAGCTCTCATATCACGGAGATTTTTCAATCCTAAAACCATTCGCGAGTTTATATTAGATGTGATAGATACCTTCCAATTATAATTTTTCTCACAAACAATAACCGGTAATATGGGCTCCCCCTCTACTCCAAGACGGTTGGCTACTTCAAGAGATAAATGTTTTATCTGTTGTCGTATCAATTAAAGCATTGAGATCCATTCCACCTACTCCTACGTGGACATAAATCCCATCTCCATCATTATCACTCTCCCGTCTCTCGCTAGCTACTGTAGCAACTTTTGAGATACAAGACTTAGACATCCCTTCACGCTTTAAGCTACCTGTTACTCCATTATCTTCCTACTAGGTTCCCACTCTACAATTCTATACGCATTTGAATTATTCATATTATGGCTTCATAAATGACATACCCAATGACACATCGTGGGAAAGCCCCTCTACAACTACCTGTTGAAATGAAACTAAAATGTTTTCTATTTTTAAGTTAGTTATAATTTTGTGGGAAAAATTATTATACTTCCCATTAGTTAATACTTCATGGTGACTACACTTTTCTTTTCTAACACACCCTACTTGCTCTAACACTTTAAGAGCTTTTCCACTAATACATGATACCTCTACTCCCATATCTAACAGTGCAATAAATTTTTGCCCTGCAATTTCTACATCAATAAAAATGCGCTCATCCCCCAACTTTGACCTCGTACTTGAAACACGTGATGACTTCACTACAGCGATTCCTGATATCTTATTGGTTTGTGAGACACATTTACAATAATCAAAATTCTCTTTACACTTCTGACAACTAGAAATTTCGGGACAATTCAACTTCCAATGCCCTATCCTATTACAATTCCAACACTTAGGCTCTTGGATTTCTCCTACCTTATTTTCTCGCGTTTTCGGTGCGGCTTTAGACTGAAAATCACTCCGTTTTTGTTCTTCACTTTTCGTGCTTTTCAGAGATAACTTCCCGTTTCTCTCTTCAGCACGAATCGCCTCATACTCTCTGGTTACATCTAACAACTCATCTACATTTTTAACCCCCACACTACGAACATATAATTTATACCTCGGTAATAAATTCAAATACAATCTTTGGAACATCATATCCCCCTCATAACTACCTAACCGTCTCATCAAGGTAAGCAAGGCTTCAGCATACTCATCAGCCGGTTCGCCCTCCCTCTGCTCCTTGCAATGATCTGACTCTCAAGGTCGTTACTATAAGAATGAGGATATAACGGAGTTTAAATGCCTCTACAAAATCAGCCCACGTCCTCCACTGGGAGCAATGATTCCGCATCCAAAGTAGGGCCCCTCCCTCCATCAGCTCCGGCAGGGCTATAAGAGATTGCTCCCCAGAGATCCCATATGCGCCCTGGAGTTCCGCGAGCCTCTCGATGAGACTGGGAGCATCCGATACATAAATAATAAATATAAATAATAAATAATTTTATTCATGGAGGCAACAGGTAAAAACCCATTTTGCCTCCTTCACACATTACAATCATACACTATACAATCCAAAAATGTATTTTAAGAATTAAGTATGAAGAAATGTAAAAAACAAGAAAGAAATGTAATGTAAGTGAAATAATAAGAAATGGAAATTGAATGAATCAAAATACTAACAAAAGTATGTCAAATGAATGAGAATGAAATTAAATATAAGTTTTAACAATTTTAGAAAACTTGAAATCAATAATTACTGTATTCAATTAATCAATTATCAATAAACTACAATAAATTAATCAATAGGCCTGAAAATAATTATTCAATTGATCAATAATTATCAATAAATCACAACAAATAAATCAATATTTTAATGAGGAAATTGCAAAGGTAATTAATTAAACCCTGAACTTTAAAATTAATAAAGTCTGTTGATTCAAGTTTAGCCTACAATGGAAAGAAAAATAGAATGTCTGTGAATCACTACCACATAAAATTAATGAAAGAAAGAAATGCAAATCACGAAATGACAAATCACATAATATCATCGACTAGATCGCACGCCATCCTACGGAATTTGTACGGGGAGAACCAAAAGATATCCAAGTGCTGAGAACAACTATTGAAAATTCTCTGTGCTCTATTCAGAGGAGAGTTATAACCATCAAAATGTAAATTCCAACTTCTTACCTTGTCGCAGACTTCTCCCTGACTATACGTGCCTGAAGAGCAGGACAGTGCGGCTCTGTACCTGGTTGAGAGGCAGCAGCGGTCCGGGATCGAAGGTGCTCGACCATCCTCCTCTCAGCTCTTCACAGTCCCTGCTGCCGACAGGCCGAGACTCTTAGGTAGCCGACCGCTTCCTCCTTATTCAGCCGATACACCACGACACTCTGGGGTCGGCTTCGCGTTCCGCGAGGTCCTCCGGCGGACGCCTGTACGACTTCATCATCCTGATAAGTAGTTATCTCCGTGTACACTCATCGCGGATTGGGATTCACCTAAACCCGCTTCGCGATTTTCTTGGGCACCAGACGTCTTAGCCCCACGTTTGGAGATGTCAGTTTTATTAGCATGACCTATTCCACCCTCTAGGTTTCCTAATAATTGCGAAGTATTGCTACAATGCGGACTAGCTACAGTCGGATATGGGTCGGGGTCAGTAGCCGTACTGACAGGTGGAGTTACCGGACCTACACTTCTCCCTCTATCCTGATTCTTTACCCTCTGCTTCTTTTGCGAGATTTTTACTTTCAGGGGAAGAGTGTTTGCCCGTGCCGTTGCTGGCCGATTCGGCCCTCGGCCTTTGGAATACAGGGTGGGTGTTAAGGGAGATTAAGATAACCCTATACAAGGAGACGGATCTGACTATCAGATCCCTACCAATAATTCTATTTATAAAGGTAGTACGCAATCTGAACCAACTGCGAATTGACGGCGAGCAAGCTGTACCTGCAAGCCCGGGATGTGGTTTTTCTATGAGGTTTAAGGTGAGAGCTATGGGGTAAAGGTATGACGGAACTATGGAGTTATTAGTAGTATTTGAGATGTGGTTAAATAGGGCACGGTATAGGGTGTAAGCTATAGAGAATAGGGTGCAGGGTATGAGGTATACGGTATAGGGTATAGGGAACAGAGAATCAATAATAAGATTATTATTCTCTACAGCAAATAAATATCTGCTCAATAATCCGCAATCTGAGAATTGCGCTCTAGCTCTCAGCAAGCTGGACCTGCTGGCTAAATACAGTATATCAATTTCAATACGTGGTAATTAAAGCTTAGAGGATAAAGTTTTAGGTGTAGGATTTCTGAATCGCGAGCCTGCAGCTGCGAAAGGATTTTCAGCAATTCTGAAACTGCTAAACAGGATTTCCGCGCTAATCTGATGACTGCGCACCGGTTATAAGGCCAATCTGTGACTGCCCTTAAGGGTAGGGGAATCACTCTCAATCGTCCGAAACGCTTTCAAATTAATAGTCAGTATGTCGACTATTATGAGAGGATAGAAAAGATTTTTCACAGACACAGTCTGTAGAATAATATCGGGAAGACAACAGTCTGTCGTTGTCAGGTTAGGAAAGGATTTTTCCAGGATTTTCTACAAGGAAAATATCGAGTCAGAGACTCCTAATTCAGGAAAAGATTTCAATAGACTTTTCCAAGTAATGGCCAGTCTAAGGACTACCACAAGATCGATCTCTAATTTGCAACTGAGATCACGGGAAAATTCGTGAATTTTCCACAGGTAAAGCCAGCAAATAATATTTGCTATTAAAGAAGACAGGTTTCTAAGAATTTTAGAAAGGATTCGCGGGTCTGAAAACCCGCGACTAGGACGATCTCGAATCTGAAACTGAGATCAGGAAGGATTTTAACACAGGAAGAATTAAGAGGAAGAAAGAGAAAGGATGCCGCAGTCTAAAAACTTCGGCGAGGAAGTCCTCAAGCTGTACCTGAGAGCTGGAAGTACTTTAGTGAAGGGAAAGTGAAGAGAGAGAAAGAGAATGGATGTCGCAGTCTAGAAACTTCGACAAGGACGAACTCAAGCTGCACCTGAGTTCTCTAGGAAAAGGATTGGACTTTTCCTACTTGGAATTACAGCAAGTCAGAAACTGCTAGCGAATTAAATACAGGGCCACTCTATAGTATGAAAACTAAGCAAGGAAAATTTACCATAAATGATAATAATCTCTCTACAAGGATAAAAATTAATCGAGAAAACTTTTCTCAAAAGGAACAGGGATTTTCCCACAAGAATAAAATTAATTGAGCAAAACTATTCAAAAAGGACAGGGATTTCCCTACAAGAATAAAAATTCAATGGTGAAGAATTACTCTTTAAACTGAAGGCCGCCTTACTACAGAGAAGGAAAAATATACGGACTACCAGTCCTGACATACAATACCTGAATCGACGTGGATACTGATACGGGGAATAGCGAACCGATCCTCACTTTCTGATTATAAGTTAATTAAAACGTTGTGAAGCGACAGATTGAGACTTATGAATTAAGTACTCAAAAATAACCCGCTATAAGAGCCTAGCTAAATTTCCCCACTCAACTATTTGTAGCACAAACTTGAGATCCCTTACAGGTTTCGAAACCAAGGATAACTCGTTCACCCCCAGTGATACGAATTGGGAAAAATAGCCGACAAGAAAGAAAACCCCCAGGAGAATCCCCCTTCAAATACAGTCGGCATTCGACATACAATATAGAATACAGAATAGAATATTAACCTCTAGTACACCACTATTAGGAGTGCCGCTCGGAACGCAGCCATACACGAACCCGTTCACCGAACAACTGCTTCTCTCCCAGGTCTTCTTGAAGCAGCACCCGGTCGCTGAAAATTAGGAGGCTGGGGGAAAAAAGCTTCCCGACCAATGAGAGTCTGAAAAGACGATCACGCCAATGGTCATGTGACAGGGTTTGACTCAGCTGCTCCTGATGCTAAGGTTGCAGCTAATGATGACAATGATACTAATTGCTACACTAATTCAGGCGGTAAACAATATTTTATTCCAGAAATTTCATGAAGAACGATACCAACTGACTCGGTAGCCGCTTATCGTTTGATGATACGGCTGCTGCTGATTTAGAGGGATTGGCGACGATGGTGATAATGTGCGTACATTACTACATGTCCAACCAGATATATCTGGAAGTCGACCCTATTCTAATTCTAAAACAGAATAAATTCGCTAATTATACACTGGACGACGGCTCTCCATCCGTCACAAAAATTCACTTTGTGACACACTAAATAATATAAATTTGTGGTTCAATTGTGTAGGCATATCTATGCTTCTTTTTTATTTTTGTATAGTTTGCTCTGTATTTAAAATCATTATATTATATTATCACGTTTGTTGATGTTATTTTCAACAGAAGTTTTTCAATTTTCAATTATTCTCATAGTTCCATAAGGTAGGATAATCTGGCATTAGGAAATACTGGAGTAAGCTCGGTGTGAAAGTTCTTTACAAATTTGCAATTTTTAACTTGTATCAGAAATCAGGCAATATTCATATTTTGGTATTGAACGATAGTCGTTTTTTCATCAATTATAAGACCAATCAATTTATTTATAGGACCATGTTTCATCTTTGAACTTTTAACAATTGATAAGTTCAAAACCAAGCTCTCAACAAAATAATGTTGGGGATAACTTTCTTTGTACAACAACACTTAGCTTGTTCAAATTGTATGGAAAATACGATTTAGAGTGTATGTGAGTTTGTGTACACGATATCTCATCTCCCAATTGAAGGAATGACTTGAAATTTGGAACTTGAGGTCCTTACACAATAAGGATCCGACTTGAAGAATTTTGATCAAATGCAATGTTGTCAGAAAGAGGGTTTTTCGCGATTTTCTCGAAAACGGCTTCAACGATTTTGATCAAATTCATACCTAAAAAAGTCATCAATAAGCTCTATTAACTGTCACAAGTCCCATATCTGTAAAAGTTTCAGGAGCTTCGCCCCATCTATGCAAAGTTTGATTTTAGATTCCCAATTATCAGTCTTCAGATACAATTAAACAAAAAATTTCAAGTGGAAAAGATTGAGCATGAAAATCTCTACAATTAATGATCAGTAACATTTTCACCTAGAATTGAAAATAAGCCCGAAAGTCGAGAAAATAAGATTATTCAACTGCAAACTGTTGGCAACTGTTAAATCATCCACTATGAAGAGATAGCAGACTTTGTGTGTCTGCAGCGCTATTGTCCTGTCACCAGCTGGCTCAGATCTTAGAATAGTAGACTTGAAATGCATGTGAACACTAGCGTCAGTTGATCAATTTTCATAACGGCAAGGAAAGTTGTGTGAGTGCACCACATCAGATTTTTATGCTTTTGTACTCCAGAGCAAAGCTTGGTCCCCGATATTGAATATGTAAACATGGGAGACGTTATACTTTGAATCCAATGCTATGATTTGGATCATTTTAGTAGTAAGATATTACAGGAACAGTGTACCCAAAACATGGG
>NW_024093091.1:0-14286 GCF_014356525.2 Nilaparvata lugens | reverse complement strand
ACGATATCTCATCTCCCAATTGAAAGGAATGACTTGAAATTTGGAACTTGAGGTCCTTACACAATAAGGATCCGACTTGAAGAATTTGATCAAATGCAATGTTGTCAGAACGAGGGTTTTTCGCGATTTTCTCGAAAACGGCTTCAACGATTTTGATCAAATTCATACCTAAAAAAGTCATCAATAAGCTCTATTAACTGTCACAAGTCCCATATCTGTAAAAGTTTCAGGAGCTTCGCCCCATCTATGCAAAGTTTGATTTTAGATTCCCAATTATCAGGCTTCAGATACAATTTAAACAAAAAATTTCAAGTGGAAAAGATTGAGCATGAAAATCTCTACAATTAATGATCAGTAACATTTTCACCTAGAATTGAAAATAAGCCCGAAAGTCGAGAAAATAAGATTATTCAACTGCAAACTGTTGGCAACTGTTAAATCATCCACTATGAAGAGATAGCAGACTTTGTGTGTCTGCAGCGCTATTGTCCTGTCACCAGCTGGCTCAGATCTTAGAATAGTAGACTTGAAATGCATGTGAACACTAGCGTCAGTGATCAATTTTCATAACGGCAAGGAAAGTTGTGTGAGTGCACCACATCAGATTTTTATGCTTTTGTACTCCAGAGCAAAGCTTGGTCCCCGAATTGAATATGTAAACATGGGAGACGTTATACTTTGAATCCAATGCTATGATTTGGATCATTTTAGTAGTAAGATATTACAGGAACAGTGTACCCAAACATGGGTGTGGCCTTGCTCCTATCCCGGCTCGGCAGGATCATAAAATGTTCTGAACAAAGCTCAGGCTAGAGCTACCAGAGGACTGTAATTTACTATTTAAATAATCAAATACAAACAAGGGGCAAAATTTAATCTTCAATTTGAGCCAGGTTATTTGTACAGTTAAACTCTGCATTAATGAAAACTAAAAAAGAGCAAAAACTCACCAAATTCCAATATTCCCATCTTGACTACTTGCCCTTCAAAGCCTTTATTGGGGGTTTTGGTCAGGTTCAGGGTGGGACGAAATCTGGGAATAGACAGGTTCTTGCTTACGGGCTGCCTTTTCATTGATTCTGCGTTCAACTTGCAGGTTATGCACTGTGTTTCGAACAAAGCTCAAACTGGATTCTTTATAAATTCAAATCCGATTCAAATTAATTCAATTCAATACTATTTACGCTGTTATATTCATAATTCACACACACAACACTCAAACAATTTACAAGAAATTTCCGATCGAAAATTACATGACAGACAAACACAAATTTGGTCTTGCAAAAAAAAATGGGCCGACAATACAAGACAGACAGGACTCACAAAAACATCCACAATGCCAAGCAGCAGGACGGTCTGCCCCAGCGCAAACACAAGCCTGCTATTGGCAGAACTACAGTCTGGCATTCTGGCGCTACAATTCAAGTTCTCTGGCCAGACCATCATTCATTATTGCTTCAGGTAGATGAAAATGTTTTTCATGGTCATACAGGTCCTTATTCCTTGATGCAGCCAGAAATTTACACCAAGTGTTGTTGCCCTTGAAGCAAAGTTGATGTGTTGGCTTCTTGTTGGAAGATTTGATGTGGAAGTATACTGTCCAAACTGCTGCCTGCATGGCTTCTAGGCTGTTGGTGTTTCTCCTGATGGCCAGTCCATAAAATATCTGCAGTTTCTTCATAGCCATATCAGTCAGGCGACCCTTACCTGTTAGAGGTTTACCATCACTCAACTTTTGGCCACATTTTCTATTTTTCAAATCACGAAGAAGTGCTCCCATTCGCTTCTGCACGTGCCCTACACATTCCGGTTTTTGAATTACAACATCTGCACCATAAGGCGTGGCTTCACATACTGCTTTATATGCATTCGAATCTCCATCTCCCAAATAATCTACATATCTTACATTATATTGTGGAACTGACCTGGCAAAATTATTTTTGCTCCTTCCACCTCCATTCCACCACTTGTCCCAATGTAATTTGCTGAGCAATGTTCAGTGTGCTCATTCCTATTTTCATTTTGACATTTGCAATATTTAGACATTGGGTGGATGTCCAAAACTTTCCTGTGTCAGCTGAGGTCACAGACACAATCCCATTCAGACTCACATGACCCCTCTTCTGCCATGACCCTCCACTCCTACAACACAGATCTCTCATTCCTTCATTCACTTCTACTACCTCATTCACTGCATTTCCATTGATAATTTACATAATTTTGAGAAATTCCCCTAAAACATGCTCATACATGGAAATTTAGATGGAGCTGGATGGAGGTTCATGATTCCACACAAAACTTGAGCTGCTGTGTAGCCCTTTCCAATAGCTCTAAGTCCATGCACTAACCTAATATTTACATCATAAAGTTTCTTTTGGTCCCCTGAACTATTTACACTTACTTGTTCACTGTTCATGAAAGATCTATCACTTTTTTCACAACTGGTGCACGAAATTGTGAATTGGGTTGCAAGTCAGCTATACTTTTTTTTGCAAACTGAAGCTGCTTGTGACAAAATTTACACACAGACACTTGGAGAACATATTTACAAAATTATTCACATCAACTACTTCATATTCTAAGCTTTCATTCTTATTACTGTAATAGGTGAAATTGTCTCTCACTTTGTTTTTGAGCTGGAGGGTTTGAACTTTTAGATTGGTTGGGTGTCACTCTTGAGGCTGAAGGTACACCAATGGATTTCTTTTTTTATACACAGATCTTTTTGAACCAATCCTCTTCTTGTTCATAATTGAAACTACACGAATTACACGAAAAATTTACACAAAATTTATGAATAATTATTTACAGAAAAGTCGTACTATGTACAAAAACGCATTGAAATTATTGAGCATTGTCGAAGAGAAAACAACACAGTATCATCACCCACCTCACAAACTTGAACATGAACAGAACAACAGCTGATAACCAATGCTACCAACCAAAACTAAATTCAGCTGTGAAATGGATGAGTAAATAATTGAAAATTGTATTGAAAAGAATACTTTTGAAGCAATAAAATTCTCTAGTATCAATATATAAGAGCTTTCTGTGTATGCAGAGTTGTCTTAAAATGATTTTTTTCAATATTTCCAGATGAATTACAAGAATAAATCTGGTGTCATTTTGAAGCGGGAATTTCAACTATATTATAGGAGCAAAAAATAATTCTGAAAAAAAATGTTGGAGGTTGCACTCTCCTTACTGCTTCAGGTAAAACTGTTTGTGGCCGATTATTAATTTACTATTATTTCTGGACAGTCGTTTCTTCCAGACCAGCAGTTGAGAATTTTGAATCATTCGGTCAAAAAAAAAACATTTTTGAAAAAATTGGACTTGGTCACTTTTTCTTGTAAGCCGACAATATATTATTATTTATTTATTTAGGAAGAAAGGTCCTTATCTTGTGGTGCTCCAGGAGACTTCAAACTCTTCCAGTTCAAAGTAGCAATTTTTGAGCAACATATTGATCAATGCTACTGCACCTTAATTCAATCTCACTTTTCGTAGTATTTGGATTTTCTTTGAGGATCCGGCGTTTAAACATTTCTAGAACAAATAACAGTTCAAAGTAGGTTATTGAAATCTTAAGAAATTAGAAAATGAGGATTTTATTTCATGACTTAATCTACTAGCAAATTTATTTAATAACCTAAAAATTTATTTAAATATGCATGACTCTCCCTCTCGTGAAAGGAAAGTAATAACAGTGGTGTGTATAATGCAACTAAACTACCTGGAAGCAGAGAAGTCTGTTTGAGGTTGAGCCTGCCGTTGAACTTCATCTTGAATATACTAATGCACAGCCCATGTGGTTGCCAAATTGCTTCTCGCTCTAACACAGTGCTTGAATTTTAATCGAAATTGAAGCTCATTATTAAAAGTTCATTTCCACCAGGATTGGAAAAAGATCCCTGTAATGTAGCCTTGAGTGGCTTTTAGAAAGTTGATGCCTGAGTTATGACCGTGAGAGGGTACTGTACTCTTGTCGACGCATTGCTCCTCGTTATATTGGCTGCAGCCCAACGGACTTCTTTCCTACCAGGTAGTGTACAACCATTAACATACAAAGTATGTTAACTAGTGAGCCCCCTGCGCTGAAGAACTCGCTCATAAGCTATATCATTCTGATTTTAAAATCTGCAGCTTAAGCTCTTCTAAGAAAGATTTTGAAAACCCTATAGAAAATTTTGTTGAGAAATTTGGCTAATAATGAATACTCTCACAGAAAAATAGAAAGAAAGTCTTCCCATACATACTGTATGAATATAAATCTGAGTACCCTTTTTAAATTATTTCGTCAAGACATGTTTTGGCTACTGATGCCATTTTCAAGTGATTGAAAATAAATAAAAACTAATGCATTAGTAGCAAAAACATGTCGTGACGAAATAATTAAAAAAGGTACTCAGATTATATTTTTATCTATGTTCAAATTTAGCCAAACAGAAAAAAGAAAGTACTATATGAATGTATATATGACCACGCACAGAACACTTTTTGCAATTGAAAAATTGTTTTAAAATTTTATTTCAAAACTTTCTTATAAAATAGTAAACCTGTATGCTTAAAGAAACAGATAATATCAATAGTTTGAGTACATCCATTGAAAGATTTCATTTCCTCACACAAAAATATTATGATAACAATACACAAAAAGAGCGAGTGAATAAAAAGAATCATTTAGAAATTATAAATGCACTTGCACAAAATTGAATTACAAGTGTTCTTCAATTCGAATAAAGACTCCTAATGAAACCTGTTGTCCAATTATCCTTTGAAAAGAAAAATATTGAGCTGTTCACATGATTCTCACAAACAAGCAAACCCACAGATGGACAGCATTGAGTCTGAATTACATTAATTTTTTAAATGAATGAAATGATCATAGAAATAACATGCTATTTAACTTCAGCTGACAAAATAATAAATCAAAACAAATTTTCTTCTAATGCATATTTAATTTTATTTTATATCCTTGAAAAGGAATGTGAATTTTGTTCTCCAAAGAACTTGGCCTGTAAAAAGGTTTGAAGAATACTGTTCAACATTTGAAGCTGATTGATCAATTCTTTCTAAAGTGATTGTAGAACATGCAAACAAACAGAAAACGAATTTGACCTCTAGTAAGTTGAAAGTGAGAACTTGTTAACGCTTGTTCAGTAAATATGGTTCTATATCTTCATCCACTGCTAAGATTAATGTAAGTTAAAAGGTGTCTCTAACTATGTGACTAAATAACACTTACTTCTAGACTATCCATTTTGTGAGGATTCAGCATTGCTTTCGCCTCTGAATCTTTGTGGACGTTGGATTTTCGTCCAGTTACACTCCTATTTTTAAGAATTTCTGGGTCCCACAACTATGAACATAAGTTTTTGGTGAATTGGGAGTCACCAGCTTTCCCACTTTTCACATTTTTTGCAAGAATTAGTTTGTCCCGAGGTATTGTGTCTGCAGCCTGAAACAGTAACACATCTTTTTAAATTATAGAATATGAGAAAATTCATTTTAAGAAAAACATGGACAAATTGAGTATTTATACAGGCCTATTCCTTATGAGCTTGTAATATTCGGATCAAATCATAGTTTTAGAGAGCTTAACAGATTTTGCCTATTTTTCATGCGTTTTGTATGTAAATAAGGATTATTTTTTCAAGGTTGCGTTTGTCTATTATTATAGACTTATTCTACATCTTTCTCTTCGAAATTAAATTTTCTAAAAGTTCTGTGAAAAAATTTTTTTGTGTTTATTGTACAACATAGTAAATTTCTTTCAAATCTTAAAGGAACTTATTTACCTCCTCACTGGAGGTTATTGCAGCTAATCTCCAAAAAATAATACACGTAATCTTCCAAACCAACCATCATTATTGTGCACTGTATATCAGACACTTCACACAATCTTTGATTTATGTAATGTAGCATTATATTTGATATCATCGACACTTCATCAATAATCAACAATACCACATTATTTAAATTTTGCTCTCATAACTTTCAACACATGATCAGTGACCTTCTTGTAAGGTGGTATATCTTCTTTTTCCACTCCAAGTTGGAGCAGCCGGTACACAGTTAGACCACCAATGTTGTATGCCGATATACCAGTTGGCGTACAAATGACAACATCTTTACTCAGTTTCTCTTTCACACATTTCTGCAATGTTCGAACTAGGTGTGATTTCCCAGTACTACCTACACCAGAAACAAATTGGTCTATTTTGTCAGTGTCATCTGGGCTTTCGAGTTTCTCAGTTACTTCAAAGATGCAGTCATTTCTCCTAAGCTCAGATTATCATTTAGTTTAGCCATGTTTCGAAACTTTTCCATAGCTTCGGCTGCCTCATCCACTTCGTAATTTTTGAGACTGATTTTGAGACTGATCTGCATTTTCGTTCTTTTTAGTCATATATCTTATAAGATTTTCTATATCTTCTCTAGCATCCCTCACATCTTGTATTTTTGTGGCATTCTAATGCATCTTCGAGTTGATCCTGACATGCATTGAGAGCCTCTGTATATGTGCACTGGTCACCTTTCAAATCTGAAATCATACGCCAAGGTTTAATTAACAGTTGCAAAGAAAAGAAGTACAGTATTTCTCTGGATTTTGTTTAACATTGAATACAGTGTGTTTTATAAGATAGGGATGATTTCTTTTTTGAATAAAGCCATGTTTGAATTCATGTTCCTGTTTTTTCACCACATCGTAATTTCTGGCAATGAAGGCTCACTCCTTCAAACCTCTGGTCTATGTGGATAGACCACTGATAGTGTCCACTTGATTATCACAATAAATGTCTGTCGAAGCTGGATTCAGTTTCCATATTTCTGATTTTATTTAATGACTATCTAACATATCTAATGACTGTATCTTTGTCTCTCCCATTGCCACGCCCGTCTTTTTTAATATTTTTATTAAATATAAAAATTTAAATAAAATTCTTTAATTTTTTTCACTGTCAAAAGCATAATCCAAAACAAAACAGTTTCTTACATGGAGCCTTAGGGAGTTTTTAAATTTGACTCTGAAAATGATGGCCTAATGAAATTGATAGTAGAAATAAGAACATATTTAATTTAGTAATATGGTGATTTTAATTTTATATTCATGTTCTTGGACACAGTCCTTAAATGAGTTCAATTTGATCACCATCATGTATCACAATGGTCAGATTGTACAGCCAAATCTGGCGTGAATAATAGACTTCTGTTACACTCAGTTTAGGAAGGGGCTGATTCTGCTGCATGTCAAATACTATTTTAATAATATTCGGATTTTCTTCTCTAAGGAGCTGATAGAACTTAAGTGCTCGAAGTTTGTGAACGCGATGTTTGGTGATGAGTTCCTGCTTTTTACTAGGATCTGTAGTACACTGTATTTTACTTTCAATTAATTCACAGAAAGAACATACATCAGCACGAGGATTACCAAACCCAATATTGAAATTTGTGACAAAAACATGGTAGTATTTTGAATATGAACAAACAGGCTTATTTTGCTCATTCATTTCGCGTTTCCAGAGTCTCCACATTTTTTTAACAGACAGTTCAGGTGGCAGGTATGAACGAATACTTTTTCCCCTACTATAGTGGGAATCACGACACTTGAATGTTTGAATATGATTTTTGATGCATGAAGTGATGGATATATATCTTCATCTTTTATACGAGAGTCCCCACGATTTTCCTTCCGAGAAGTTCCATTCTCAAAGCAATGTTTTGCTAGTGATTGTAGTCTAAATCGACCTACCTGGGTTATGGATCTAAAAGAAGTTGCACATACTCTTACAAGATCTCCCGTCATTCTTCGAATAAAATATTGATTCACAACTCTTGTTTTTGGCGGATGATCGTTTTCCCTTGGTCGTTTTTGTTTTGGTTCAGCTGTATGGATGAATTTCAGCAAGTTGTTATCCTGGTCAATCTTCGTCTTGTTCTCATGGACAGCCTTGAAGAACCCTGTAAATAAACGAAATGTTTTATTTATTTGAACAACAGTCATTTGCCCAAAAATGTTCTGAAATAATGCAAGAAAATAGAGTAATGATAAACTGAGTGGATAAGCTTTTTTTCTATACTAGTAGGATGTAAGTAAATTTGTTTACAGATTTATAACAATATTGTGAATTAAACTGAATTTAAAGAACTAACATTCTAGTTGTAAGTCAAATTTATTTCAGTTCGATAAAATAAGTGTAAAAGATTAGCCTATTGACTGGAAAATGAAATATTTTGTTGTAGGGTACCTAGATATCAATAATAAAAATGTTGTAGGCTACTCTCAATATAAATATATCATGATCTTAATAACTGGACTCAATACTGTAGTGTGATTCATATTTCTTTTGCTTAATCAAATATATTTCTAATCTTGATGAATCTGGAGGCCAAGAGTAGCCAATGAATGCTAAGTAAATAACAAAATCAAAACAAGCTAAAATATGACTCTTTAGTTGACAAAAAAGATGTAATTAATTATTTCAATCAGATAAATAAGGAAGTTAATTAAGATATAGAAGATTATGATGAAATCTTACCTTTATATCATCATCATCTAGTGTTGAAACATCACATTGAGAAATCTTTTCATTTTTATGCGCACATGTAACTACAAGGACTTCTTTTGCAGCAGCACTATTTCTGGCTATTTTTTTTGCTGCCTTGGTCCAAAGTTCTTTATTTCGTGTTCGCTTTTCACCTTAACTGGTTTGAACTTGTTTATTATAATCTCCAAAATCTATTGTGATACTCACTATTAATGAAAGCTATGTTAACACTTACCAGAACACATGTTACGTTAAAGTACACAGTCGGTCATTTTGACCATGTTGTTAATTGGAAGTGTTTTTTCAACTTTGTACATTTTAAAAGTAAGTAAAGGTGTTGAAAAATACAATACATCAAGTAAATGAACAAAAAAACGTTTTACTTGAATATTCATGAATATTTCTTAGATGCAATTGGGTGCACTGTCTGTGCATACTGTTCGCTGACTGCATACTGTCCGCATATCGCCAGACTGCACTTGATACATTTATGTTGTGTTTTGCGGTTGCTTCCTGCAGGACACTTCTCACAAGTCTTCCTCTTCTGTAGACGGTCCTCAGGCACGCCTACCCGCTGTGGAGCATCAGGTTCATTTCCTAGTATCTTGTTTATTTCTTGTTTCAAATCCCTTGGAAGATTAGCCACTTCTGTGATCCTCTTTTGAAGATGAGGGGAAATCAACTCTTTTGCAAGGCTCTTGATGAGGCAAAGCGAGTCACATTTGTTTCTTGGGTGTAACACATAAACACAATGAAAGAATTGACACTGGCAATGTTCACAAGCCTGTAGAAGATAACGAGTGGCCACCTTCTGGTCTTTCTACTTGATGAATATATGGCACATTTCATGTCAAGGAGGTCAACACTGTCTTTAGTGCCATTGTAGAAACAAATAATCTCAGGTTTTCTTTTCTCTTCATTCGTTTCTATTGTGTGATGCATGCTTGACAAAACACCAAACTGCTCTGTTCTTTTTAGGCACAAAAGATAAGAGTTGTATCATTTCTGAAACCATATAGGGTAGATACGGTTAGGCGATTGTTGTTGGAAAAATTCATTAGGTATGCATCGTTTATCCTTCTTCAATGTACCAACGTATGTAAGTTTCCTTTTGGTAAGCTCATCCACACACTCTATAGAAGAAAACCAATTGTCTGCCGTAATGTTTCTATTGCTCCCCTCGATAGTTTTACACAAACGAAGCACTGATCAAGTAGGAATACTGAGATTTTTTTCTGTTTCTGTCAATCCGATTCCGTCACTGCCTTTTCCTGTGTAAATGTATGCATTGCACAGGTAAGAATTCTTAGCATCGGCAAGGCACATTACCTTTATGCCATATTTTTTTGGTTTCTTAGGCATATACATCCTAAAAGAGCAGCGACCTCGAAATGGAACAAGCATTTCATCAATTGTAATATATGCTGAAGGTATGCGATACACAGCCTGACTATTCCCTATGACTTTGTTGAAAATCTCTGATATGGGTGCCGCTTTGTCTGTTTGTTTTCTGTTGGATGAGTGCTTTTCCAAGCATTTGGAGGGCCCTGTTCAGTTTTTTCTCATCCTTTCCATAAATATTGTGGTAGGGGAGTATCTGGAGCAACAGCATTCACTACTACATTTGACTCACCCACGACCTCATCCAGCAATTCTTCATCCTCTGAACTACTTGATTCATCTTCCCACCACTCTCATGCATCACATAGTCGGAGTCAGCATCTGAGTCATCCAAACTGGAATCTTCTTCATCAGAATCATTTGGGTCATCCATATCTTCATCTAATAATCTACGAACTTGGTCTTCAAAAGATGGATCACCAACTGTCAAAGACACTATTTGTGGATTTACTTGTCCCAGGTCGGCTCATTTTATTTGAGAAATATGTATAAGGAAGAACCAAATATGAATAACAACGATGAATACAATGAAACAATTATGATGAATAATAAGTGATAGATGACAGTTATAATAACGCATAAGACGAATAGAAGTTCCCACAGTCTACATTACCGAACACATACGGTCAACTTGACCGACACTAGGATAACGTTCCAGTACACACCCGGTAAATATGACCGCCCGAAAAACAACAGAACACACGCACCATGCAAGCTCAGGCTAAACTAACTAATATTCCGTAGCGTGCTGGCAAAGAGTGGAGGAAGGTATTGCGAGCGGGAAGCGCCTACATTAATCATAGGGCCAATATGAGGGCACAAAAATTCGCATCGGTCAAAATGACCGATGTGTTCTGTTAAGTGCTAAGAATAAGGTCTGTCAGATCTCGGCCCCAAGTAAGATACAAGGTCGTGAATGGTATCATTGGTTAGTGCTTCGTAGTGAAGTGCTGGCAGGAGCCAAATTCCCATTGTTAGTGCTTGTCCCGTTCAGGAGTTATGATGAAAAAACCTGGGTAGGGCTAGCTTCACAGTGAATTTGCCTCATCAGTCAGTTCTCGGCCCCAAGTAAAATACGGTCCTTAATGGTATCATTGGTTAGTGCTTCATTAGTGCTGGCAGGAGCACCAATCCCCATCGTTAGTGCTTGTATATTCAGGAGTTATGATGAAAAAAACCTTGGGTAGGGCTAACTTCACAGTGAATTTGGGCTCATCCAGCAGATTTCAGCCCCCAAGAAGATACAAGGTCCTAAATGGTATCATTGGTTAGTGCTCTGTTAGTTTTGGCGGAGCACCAATCCCCATCGTGGTACTTGACCTGTTCAGAGTTATGATGGAAAAACTTGGGTAGGGCTAACTTCACAGTGAATTTGGCCTCACCCAGTAGATCTCGGCCTCCAAGGAGATACAAGTCTCAAATGATAGCATTGGTAGTGCTTCGATGGTGCCATGATGGAAAAACCTGGGTAGGGCTAAGAGTCAGGTGGTTACAAAAAATACATTATGACAATATTTAAATCCATCCAGTTAATAAGTATAGCAACCTTACAAGAATTCCATAAAGGATGTTGGCATGGACAAATTTTTTTGTTCACTACTGGTCAGCTCCGACTATACAACTTTTACTGCCAAAAACACAAGTTCAGTAGAACATCAATAATCTGGGTTAATTGGGACCAGACCTCATCCGGATTATCAATTATCGATTATCAAAATTACGTTAAAAAAATGGTCAGCACGCACTATTCAAGAAATAAAGCTGTTAAAATGGCATATACATTATTCAATTATTGGTAGGTAGACCTCCACTTCGACGACCACTCCCTTTCTCGTCACTTCGCGCCATTCTCCTGTCGCCCGCTCTTAAGTAAGGAGCTTAGCACCGAGGACAGAAGGTACAAAAATTTTATTTCTTGCCAGAGACCAGAATCCGGATGATTGACTGTCCAGATTTTGACATCCAAACTATCGATGTTCTACTGTACCAACATTGTTCATTGATGCCACCGGGGGATCGTAAAAAAATACAGCAACCTGCAGGAAATTTGTCTGGTCACATTTCCTTTATTGTGGTGTCATAAAAACTGAGTTGATGTAGAAATCAAATACCTATTGTTGCATGATCTTTGAGAGACAGTACAAATGCTATAGCATTTTGGCTGAGAGAGGGGCTGAGGTCTGATGTTAAAATTCCACTTCAATGTCTTACTTATTTCTCCCCAGCTCTGCTAAGTGCTGCATTCGTGCTTTCACAAAATTTATACTAATCCATGATAGTCAAGGACACAGAATAAATTGGGAGCATTTCGGAATTATTTTACTATTATTCAAAAGTACAAGCTATCCTGAAGGGTCAATGTTTTTGCTGTTGTCTCTATTGCTAAACTGTAGTTATAGATGTAGATTCCAAACGTGTATACCATGCATTTTGGCTGCATCAGAGGTAAAAGTTTCCATAATCTTATATCTGGACAGGCAATAAAGTTTACAATATGGTTACCCAACTGCTTGTTCCACCAGGGCTTGTGATTGACATACAAACTTATTATAAATTTTCACCCTCACATTACTATTAACCCAAGTCAAACAATCAATCCCAACAGTTTTGTTGTTATCCACTATCACATTTAGTATTCTTCTATATTCTCCTTGGAAGCAGAAAACATGATTTGTAGTTAGAAAGTCACACATCCATTCTTATTGAATATCCCAGCAAAGTCCTATGTTATGTCCAGGTCTAGTAGATAGAAGTGTTCCTCCTCAGCTGCTTCAATAGTCTCGGTAGCTCTTCCATCAAGTAGCAATGGTACATCTGCGAGCTCCACTTTGTAGCAGTTGGTAGGTCTGCAAGCTCCACTTTGTAGGGTATGCCCAATGGTTCCTGGTATTTTTGTTTCACCTCGTTGTATTATCTTGCCAAGCACTTGTAGAATCTTTCGACACATATCACTTCCACTGTCCATAGGTAAGGCAGCTTTGCTTTGACTCTAGTTTAGCTGACACCATATTAGAGAATTGCCTCTGAATATAAGTTGAATGTGCCACATATATCCTTTTTAGTTCAAAAAGTCTTTGTCATTGCCTCACAATCATCTAAAGCACAGATTTTCACAGCATTAATGTCACAAAAGGTTCTGTAATAGGCGCAAGATTTGAGTCATCCTACAACAACAGCAGTGATTTTCTCAGCAGTGTAATCGATATTCCAATGTCTGTCACAAGGTTGTCATTGTACGGTTTTCTGTTAGAAGCCACAAACCAAACCGCTCATTGGTAGGCTTGATTTTATTACCACAGAGTGTAGGTACATTAAACACTTTAGAAGTATCCATGTTTACTGCCCGTTGACATTATCGAACTGAACGAATGCAGATCAATGCTGCAGTATTTATAGAAGATAGTTGAGGGATGATGTCATACAAACTTGTTGGAACAGGAAGGGATGCTGATAAAGACTGGTGGGCGTGGCCATTGGTCATTGACAGGGGGAGGTAGAGTGGGGGTCATTGAAACAGCCTTCCTTGAAAGCATAGCAAGGTGATTTTTACCTATATGAAAATGATAAGGGGGATTCTGGCACAACCCAAGGTGTGCCAGAATTCCCATTTTTATTCTACTTACATGAACAAGTGTTACTATTTTCTAGTTATAGAAAATAGGAGAGCCGTACCTCACTGTTCCTTGAGAATGACATTGCTCGTGTTTTGAAACTTATAAGTCAATGGCCATTGCTGAGAAGGAAAAGCATAATAGTCCATCAATATAGACATAAAAAAGGGGTGTGCTTGCAATTTATTGTAGTTCTGATTTCTTAATATACTAATTTGGTACATAAGAGACGTCCAGAACCAATTTCTCCATGCAAAATTCCTTGTGCTAGATACAGGATGGCCCAAAAACCTTGTTTTCAGCCATTTCCAGGTTTCAGATATTTCTGCAAATCTCGTAATTGGACAGAAAAATTTTCTCTTGCCTTTTTTTCTAGAATATGAAATTCTGAATAAAATTAGATCTTCGGATCTATCTATCTCCATGAGTACTGAGTTATGAGTTTTCAAAAATGAGTGAAATTTTAAGAGTAAATCAATTTTGATTAATTTTGACTTTGATCAACAATCTTCGGATTGTACCATTTAGATGTATAATTCCAAAATCTCTCTGGGGGTATTTTTGTGCTCTACAATCTGAGGTCAGGTAGAGCACTCTATCTCATACAGACTTCCAGGTACACCTGACAACAATGCTCCTTGTATTGTGAAAAACACCTAATTTGGCAGCTTCAAACATAAGTGGTATTATTCATGTAATTCATTTATCCCAATCACTTGATG
>NW_024093090.1:0-13313 GCF_014356525.2 Nilaparvata lugens | reverse complement strand
CAGCTACTGCTGCGATTTTACTATCTCCATTTTGCTTTATACTTTGCTATTCATGTACCTTACAGGTCGTATCTAATGACCTTATACCTTGATCACCTCTCTTTACCTTCCATTAACCTCTGTGCCAGGGCCACACCACTGGTATCCCGGAATATGAATTTCATCTTGCAGATTATCAATTGCCTTTTTTAAAATAGTTGATGTGACATTACCTGCCAAACCGACACAACCCTTAAAAAGTTTTGCCGCTGAACTCAAGATTCCTTTACCTCGTTTCCTCAAACTCTGTTTTCTCCCACATACCATTTCTTACCTTTTAACTCATGGTTGAACATTAACTGAGGTTAATTATATATTACACCAACTTATCAAAGAAAATCGAATGGTTTTAATTTTCAATCGAGTTGGAAATGATTCACATGCTATTGCTATGATACATTGCTTGAATGATAAGAATATTATTTCAAATAACAAATAATCTGAAAAGGTGAAGACAATTTGAAAAGGGGAAATGACGCCACCATCGCGCCCACCCACATCTGCAGGCACACGTGCCAAAACAGATGTGGGAGGGAGCAAGTCCCGAAGCGAGCGCTTGGCTGTACGGCTGTTGTGTGTGTGTGTGTGTGTGTGTGTGTGTGTGTGTGTGTCTGTGTAGCAGTAAAGACTACTGAGCATGCTCACAACAAACTATAAAAGGGCGCTCACCTTATTTAAATATCATTCACAACAGAGTGTAAGCAGGCGAACCATTTCTTCTGTGTTTCTACTATTCATTGTGAACTTATCAACAACAGGTAAGAATTGAAAACAATTTTTTATTAAATATGTACTCATTTATTATTATATCACTACATTATAATATACTACTACTACTTGTAAAGCTTGTCACCACAACATGGTATGAGAATAAGATTATTAAATTTTAACAATTTAACGTCAGTCCATGTAGCGGTGATATGCTTCACCACTATTCCTCAATTCTTACAATTACTATTAAATTTTACAACTTGAGCAGGAGAAATTATGGAAGAAAACCTCTGAGGTAGATATACCTCAGAGATTTTCTCGTGGATGAAATGTTTATTTTTAATATTATGCGTCTGCCATGGTGGTTTGTCTCCTTTTGAGCCAAGATGATGCTGTGCGGCACATCTTCTGCCAGCTCGTGGAGAGGAGTCCACGGTTTAGCCATTGGTGTATTAACGATTCTCACGAACTCCATCTCATCCTCCTCCCCTCGCCGCACCTCCTTCATCAGTGGGGCCATGGATAAGTTGTTGTCCATTCCAGCACGTTTCTGTTGAAAATATTTGATAAGTGTCTTATTTGTTCCAGATTATCATCATACTAGAGAACTTGATCAATAGATTATTGTCATAATCTCACTTGACATTATCGGATTGGCATTCTCTGCATAAGTGAATATCAGTTATTGAAATAATATTCCCTTGCTATCAAATAATTATGCATGATAGAGTACTTTAAACATAATATCTCATAATTCAATTTCTAATCACTTCAAATAATATTTGTTGAAACTAACCTTCGTTTGAGAGTAGATTGACCGCCCTCATCCCCGCTATCTCCAGCCTCCTCCTCAAATGTCAACTTCCTCTTCCCCTGCTTCGCCTGATGCTGTTTGAGGGGATAGTTAGCACCGCTCGTCGCGGTGCCCAGGTAGCAGCTGGAGCCAGGCGTATAATAGGGCTGTCCCCGACCACAATCTCGCCGCCCGGGATGGTGGTTCCATGTTGAATGGTGAGGAGACGGGTGCAGCAGGGGATGACTCAGCAGCAGCAATGGCGGCTTTCCGCTGCCAGTAGTTGAGCATGCGCTGGTGTGCTGGTGGGCTATCTGGCAGGATGTATGAAGATGTGGAGAACTCATCGTGAAGTATACTCAAATCTGGCTCTGATGTAAATGACAATTTTCCTCTCATCACTTCTGTTCATATACCATACATTTCTCTCTCTGTTCCAGGCTCGTGCGAGTGAGACCAAAGTGAAAAAAATTCAAAATTCAAGAACAACATGTGCTCCCACATCGTTATCGACATCATTCAGATTTGTAAGTATTCTCATAAGTAGTCACATTCACTCAAACATTCTATATTTTCGAATAGCATCCTTGTACATGTGTTAGAAGACGAAAAAAATCTTGTCTAGAACTCAGCATGGGACGGTGTCTGCCCACACCTGCTAGAAGCTGAAAAAAAAAAATCTCCTCCATGTCTCAACATAGGACTCACTCAAACAATCTATATTTTGAATAGCATTCTCGCCTCTCATGATGCTTATTGATTACTAATATTATCAGTTATAAATATTTCATTGTTTCCACAGCATTTTCTCAACACGGCTTCTGACCTCATAACCAGTTGAGCTCTCGTCGAGGCAACACACCTGAGAGGTTAACGAGCAATCTGAAAGGAAGCATAGCCACCTGTGCAGTCGAGGAGATACCTGTCATTCACGCAGCATCAACCATCACATGTAAGTACATTTTTACTTTGATTTTATCCTCTGTGGAGGAGAGGAAAATTGTGCTTGGAGGACAATATTTGTCCTCAGAGGACAATTTTTGTCCTCGGAGGGGAGGATTTCTGTCATCGGAGGACAGTTTTTGTCCTCGGAGGACAATTTTTGTCCTCGGAGGATAGAAAACCTTCTACAGCATACTGCATGCATGCGATTTTAGCTCATCTTTACGATGCGGTATATCCGGATAATCCTCTCCTCGCCCTTCTTTCTCACACTCTTCATATAAACAAAACAGTAAATGCATTACTTTTTCAATGGATTTTTGATAATATATTTGCAATAGACACATGCAGATAGTATGGATTTTTATGTAAGAAATAACCTTTCTCGCAAAATACTCTGCTTTATCAGATAATGATTTACAATAGTCACAATGTAGATGATGCTTTTCAAATACTCTCCTTGAACGGATGAATCTTCTACACGATTAAAGTTAAATATCTTTCTTCATATTGCCGTAGATATTATTATTGAAATTCTCCTCTTCAATGGATTGTTATATTATCTTCCTTCTCAATGCACAGTTCGGACTGAACCTTGCATGTTCTATTGCTGGTATGTCACTTTCTTCCCATTTTCCCAAACAATTGAACAAAATACACAGCGCACAATGTCTGACGCACATGTGAATATAAATCCCTCTTTCGCCATGTTTTCCGTGGACAAATGTGGAGAAGATTTCGACCATCTTTTATCAAAGATAATAATCCTAATCTTTCATGCAACATTATGTGATCTTAGATATCATTTTCACACAGCCTTCTTCTAGCAATGCCAATTCACAACTGATTTAAAACATACATGAAACTCTAATTCTATGTCATCCTGATCGTTATTCTTTTGTTTTTCAGAATCTAACATCATGCCGAGGAAAGAAGAGAACATGGCATCAATTCAGCAGCGGTCTGTCATCACATAACCATTGACGATCCCGAGGAAATCAATATCGAAACGTGCTCGAGAGATCGAAACGGCTCATTTTCGATATAATTAGGGAGCATGCTGCGCGCCATGATGCAAGCGTGAAGTGGTTCATCGTGTTGAATGTTTTGTTGTATAAATTAGTGGTGATGGATGATGAGGTTAGCGAGACTGTCTCATCTCTAATGAATCTTCATAGTTACTCCAACATAGCGCTAAACGTGCTTGAGAATTATGAAGATTTTAACGAACATTTCATGTTGGCCGTGAGAAAAATCCTGTCATCTTTTGACAACTTTGTTCGACATGGCAGCGGTTGGGTTTTGAAGAAAATTGAGTCACTGGATGTGAAGATTGGATTAAATTAATCACATGAACGTGATTAAATTTAATCCAATCTTCATATCCAGTTTCATTCAAACACCGCAATTTCTTAAAAACAAACATTGCAAATAAATGTCAAAAATCTGTCTGACGAAAAATGCTTTTTATGGTCAGTCCTCGCGTATTTCCATCAGAAACCAGGTACTCGGACTCAGTGTAAAGTATTGAGCAAGTTTGCTCACACGCTTAATATGTGAGGTGTAAATTTTCCGGTGACGACACGCGATATTAAGAAATTTGAAATGCTGAATCCGGATATTGCAATTCACGTCATCGTGTATGACAACAAAAAGTTTTTCCCCTACCGCACAAGCATTTTCCGCACTCGTAAGCATCAAATTAATCTTTTAATGCTAAAAGCTGATGCAGGGAAAACTCATTTCTGTTTAATTAATACCGTGAACGGAAAAACGGATTATCGCGTCTTCTCTCTCCCTTCAAAATGCAACATCAGTACACATTTGCAATTTCTGTCTCCATGAATTTACATTGACCAAATCTAAAATTGTGATGCAAAAGCAATTTGATGAAACATGAACAGCTTTGTTCCAAGTTTCAATCACAGCGTGTTTCATATCCTAAACGCGGAGAGACAATTAATTCAAGAAACTAGGCGCTACGTTGAAGAAAAAGCACCATTTACGCGGATTAGAAACTTAGGTTGTTAATATCGATAATAATGGTGATGATGATGAATCCGATTGGGATGAAATCAGGCATAGCTATACAGAGAAAACAGCACGACATATTCCCTGCGGCTATTGTTTTGTTGTTATCGATGTGAACGGGGAAATCGCTATGACCTGTACTTCATAGATCGAGTAGTTTAGATGAAAAAATCATGAAGAAATTTCTTCAGGAAATTATAGATCTCGGCGACATTTTGTATGAGGATATGAACGTGAAATTCCGATGTGACATTTATCCGAAAGTGAAGAGCGCGAATTTCAAAATTCGGTAAACTGCGGCTTTGTGCTGAACCGTTTTAAACAGCGATATTAAATGTCGTCACCATGCACAGGAAACCGGAATTACCTATGTGCGGCACACGTTTCTTGTAATTTATTGGCTCGCACTCCGGAGTACATTTCGTGTTATTTTCATAATTTCTCCGGTTTGATTCACATTTCATTCTGAAAGCGCTCGGTAAATGCAAAAAAGAAATTTCCTGCATCGCAAATACGTCAGAGAGATTTTTGACACTTTCAGTAGGCAAAATTAAATTTTTAGATTCCTACAAGTTTATGAGCGAATCCTTGGGAGTATGATGCGTAATTTGGTGGAAAGTACAGACATGGAAAAGAAATTTGAACGTTTATTTTCAGTGTTTCATGACCCCCCACGCAAACACAGACAACTCTTGTTGAAAAAGAATATATCCTTACTCATACATGATTGTCCCGAAAAATTTGCGGAAACGTCGCTTCCTCCCATCGAATGTTTTCAAAATGATTCAACTGATACACCTCTGTCTCGCGAGGAATATGAGCATGCGCAAAGAGTGTTCTCGACATTCAAGCTGTTATCGCTCAGTGAATATCACAATTTCTATTTATGTTTGGACGTGATGCTATTAGCGGAAGTTTTTGAATCCATGAGGTCTATGCTTTTCAGCTCATATGGCCTTGATGTCACTCATTTTGTTTCCCTCACGCACTTTACTTGGAATTGTATGTTGAAACACACTAAAGTCGAACTAGAATTGATTACTCATCCTGACATGCATCTCATGTTTGAGGCAGGTATGAGGGTGGGGTGTCATTTATCGGTAAACGTTATTGTGAGGCGAATAACAAACATCTACCCGAGACATACGACCCTTCAAAACCAAGTAATTATCTTCTTTATATCGATGCAAACAGTTTATAATCGGAAGCTATGAGCTGAAGCTAACTGTTGGGAATTTCAATTCCTCTCAGAGGAAGAAATTTCCAAGCTTGATTTCGCGAATTTGGACAGCAATTCAGAAACTGGATATATATAGAATGTGATCTCAAGTATCTGAAAGAGTTGCATGATAAGCATGCCAGCTTCCACTCGCGCCTCTCCACCAACACCGCCGCACGAATTGCTGTCAAACTATCAAACAGATGAGAACGGTCAAACTGGAACCAAAAAGCTCATGAACACACTTTTTGACCGTGAAAAGTACATTGTCCATTATCTCAATTTAAAGCTCTACCTTCAGCTCGGCTTGCAATTATCGAAAGTACATCGCGTCATTAGCTTTCCCCATCTCCCTGGCTGAAAAGCTACATCGACTTCAATATCCGGAATAGGCAGAACGCGAAAAATAAATTTGAAATATCCTTTTTTAAGGCCTGTTGTAATTCGATTTTTGGTGAGACGATACAATCTGTTCACAAGCATATCAATGTTAAAATTATCACGGATGAAAAACGGTTAGATAAGTACATTTCAAATCCGTTATGCATGCGCTGGCAAATAATTAGTCCGAACGTGATCGTGGTTTTCTCTCGCAAGTTGGAACTAAAAATGAACAAGCCTGTCTATTCTGGGTTGACGTACTGGAGTTGAGTAAATTCCATATGTACGATTTTTTCTATCGCAAATTACAAAAAATTATACCATGGGATCGCGTAGAACTCTGTATGACCGATACAGATAGTTTTCTTCTGAACGTAAAAGTCGAAGACGTGTATCAGTTGATTAAAGAAAATTTGAACCTTTTTGACACTAGTAATTACCCTCCTTACCAACCATGCTTTTCCATGGAGAGAAATAAAGTTGTAGGAAAGTTCAAGGATGAGACTGCCTCAAAACCCATCCATAAATTTGTAGGGCTTCGATCAAAACTTTACTGTTATTTAGTATGTAACGAGAATGAAGAACCTGTAAATAAATGTGTAGCAGAGGTGTACAGACCAGAGTGAAATGTAGAAACTTAATTTTAATTTATATAAGAATCGCTGATCGAACGTTGTGAACACATTGAAAAATTTAATATGATGAGGTCCTATAATCACACCATGTATCAGATTGAATGTGCAAAAATCTGTTTGAGTCCTTATGACAATAAGAGATATATTGCTGAGAACGGTGTGACACTTTACCTTTTGGACATTATAGAGTGCCAACAACGCTCTGAACTGATTGCTCAGTATGTCCGTGACAATCATCCAACACCACTAATTTGATTTCGTGTTGTATATGAATATTATCAGATCTAAGATAGCATTAGACTTCATAGTGTACCACGCGTTAACTATCCCACTCGCAAATAATAATAATAGTCTGATGCTATCAGACTCCCCAAACCAAATAGCACTACCCCGAGATGCTTTATTCCTTGGACCTAATTCTTCAATATTCCCCAGATGAGATAAGAAAGCTACAGAATCTCAGAATTCCTAAACAGACGAAGAGTTGGCTATGGCTTCATTCACCATTAGAAGTAGAAGACTTATTCAAGTAGTAAGCTGAGAACATGGTGCTAATATCTAATCCATTATTGAATATGAATTTCAGTGTAGTATGGTCTTTTTTACTGTAGTTACTTAGTATCCTTTAAAGTTTAACCTTTGCTTTGAGCTTGATCTGCAAACATTTTTTTATTTATCGCTGTTATGTCTCATCTTCTATTTTTCATTCTCCCTCTCTTGTCATGAATTATGTTGAAAAAATATACTGGTGATTCTTCCTCCCATTTTTTGCATTTTTAACTACTTTCATAATATATATATTTAAAGAGAGGAGATGCTACAATCAATCAATAAAATTACTTGATGATGGTGATTGAATGTGTGTGTGTTTGCGGTGTGTGGTGTGTGTGTAGGCTTTTTTCACCTCCTATATCTGATAAAACCTCAACTCCTGCTCACGGACAAGTGCTTCTGAAGCACTTTGTGAGCAGTCATTGTTCACATTAATATTATATATATATTATTATATTATATACTATTACTTACAATCTATTATTAAATTTTAGATGGATTATTGTGTATTTGTCAAGCTAGACTCTTTTTGTTTCTCTATATGTATTTATGAGTGTGAATAAATTTGAATTTGAAAAAAAAAAAAAATATGAGTTGAAAAGTGAAAAAGACTTGCTTCAAGCCGATCTCATTGAGATGAGCAGTTTATCACGTTTTAATAATGGTTATAGGTATATCTTAGCTGTTATCAATTGTTTTTGAAAACTCACATATTGTGTACCATTAAAGACAAGTCAAGTCAATCTGTATTTGATGCACTCGAGCCAATTATTTCTAAAAAAGGGAGTTAGTTGTTTCAATCAGATCAGGGAACAGAATTCTTTAATTCAAAGTTAAAGCGTTATTGGATAGATATAGTATTAAACATTATCATGTTTTTTTTAGCGATAAGGAAGCCTCCATAGTTGAAAGGTTCAATAGAACAATTAAAGCAAAATTTATAGATATTTAACTGAACGTGGAACCAAAAACTGGATATCACAGCTAGACAGTTTGGTTCGCAATTATAATGCAACAATACACACTTCAATTAGAATGAAACCTAAAGATGTGAGGAGAAAAGATCATAATTGTGTTTTAATGTCTTTGAATTCTGCATTCAATAGACGATATAAATTGAAAAATTGAAAACCAAAATTTGAGCTAGGAGATGTTGTACAAATCTCAAAGAAAGGGTTCTTTTCGATAAATCCTATAACATAAATTGGAGTGCAGAGTATTTTGTAATTGATTCTATATTTCCTTCTCAACCTGTAACGTATAGCTTGCGAGATCTCAACAGAGAAGTAATTAGCAGTAGGTTTTACGGAGAAGAAATTAAAGAACAGAATTAAACGAATCGGAGAGACAAGTATATCTGATTGAAAAAATATTAAAGTGTGACAAAAAGGATTGCTTGTTAAGTGGATTGGATTTTCAACGCCCAGTTATATTAGTAGAAGTCAACTATGAATGAAAAATAATCTATATCACATTGTATACATTCCATTCATATCACATTGGATACATCCATTCAGTGTAAATATGACAAAGATTCGGTGTAAATATAATATGTCTTATCAAAAATGCTTCTCAGTTTCACTTTCATAATTTGCTAAGGCTTAGATAAGGGGGAACACATGCATCTTGTGAAGAGGGTGCGGGAGAGAGAGGGAACGATATATTGAAGTGAGAAACTTCTATCAGTGCACTGCTGTGAAAGGGGAGAGCAAGCACCTGTCGCTTGCATCTCAATGTGATAAGCTATACACAGCCATGTGGTGTCTAGCGCACAGCCTTCTCCTTGATAACTTACAAAAAGATTAGTTCCTTATCAGATCACATGCTGTACACATGACTAACATGAGTAATATCCCGATAGTTAATTTCGACAAGTTATAAGACAGAAAGAAATGCCAACATGGTGTAAAAATGGTGAGTTGTTACCTCATAATGCAAGGATCTTTATAATAGGGTCTTCAGGCTGTGGCAAGACCAATTTGCTATTCAATTTTATTTTTTCAAAGAATGGGTTGAGATTTAAAACTATATAGGTACTTGCATACAAAGAGCGAGTATCAAGATAAGTACTTGTTTTTGAGAAAAGTCTCTTCAAAAATGAAAGATATTGAATTTCATATAAACAACAATTCTGAATCTATACCTCATCCGAACAAAATATCAGAATATCTTTAGTTATATTTGATGACTCACAACTTAATCATGTACCTCAAATAAGAGAATATTTTACTATGGACGACATCGTAATATTGACACTGCATATTAATTCAGAGTTATGGAGCTACACAGAAACATTTCACTAGGACAATGCAAATATGATTATAATCTTCAAGATAGATTAATTGAGTCTGAAATTAATTCACAGAGATCATGTTGGAGGAGATATTTCTAATAAAGATTTCACTAAACTTTGTCATAAAGTTGGAATCGTAAACCTCATAATTTTGTAACTATTATGACTGAGTGTGGAATTAATAGCGGCAAGTACCAAGATTCGCTCGATACGTTTCTTACCGTTCAGTAGAGATTAACTCTTTGTGCAGTCATGTTGTCTAAAACACACAGCAGAAAACTGAATAGAAAGAGCATTGGTTTAATCGAAAAGATTAAGAAATTGAGAAAAGTAATCAGCGACAAGCATAAAAGCTTAATAATTTTGAAAAATGATCGGAGGATACAATAGGAAAACGCTCTCACCATTGATAGAGCCCATAATTGAACTGGGAAAAAACAAATCTAGTTTTCACTCTAATCATGTGTAAAACCAAAAAGGAAGAGGTAAAAGAGGAAGAGAAGAGAGCATGGAGATTGATGATGAGCAGTCGAGTTATGATAAAAGCTATGGGAGTTCAACAGGCAATCTTTTAAGCTCAACTGAATTTGAAAACAGTTACTTGGTTCTAGTAAAAACGATGATGTGCTGTCACAATATCTAAAAACGTTTCATGCGGAAAAATTGAATAATTCAATTAGTTATGGAATTTCATACAATTCTAAAGATGACATGTATTATATTGGAAATCAGCAAGTAATATCCGATAACCGTTATATAGATATTTATAATGAAAGATTTTGTTTAACACATGGTCTACTTGAGTTATTATCCAGTTCAAGACCGAATTTGAATCTCTATAATCAGAGAGATCTGGATAAGTATAAAAAAATCTTAACACTTACAAGCATACATTTAGATCAAAGAGGCTATGTTAAACGAAATCGGGGAATTAAATCACAAATGATTCAGAAGTTATTTTCCAGTAGAAAAATTAGTAAAAAGAAGGGATGGGTTTATTGAAATTTGCAAAAATAATTCTCATGATAGAATTTATCATACTTTGATAATTTTGACGAATTAGTGGAAAGATTAAATTTACTCTATTCCTCGAAAGCTTTTGGCAACACTGGACATGATGTTGAGATCGCCTCTATAATTGAAGAGCTAAAAGAAGCAAAACTAATTGTTCAGTGTTACGATGGGGTCGATGTCAAACGAGGCAAACGACAGAAGAGACCAGCGACAGTCGAGACCAGCGACGGTAGACACCGGCGACATTCGAGGCCAGCGACGGTAGAGGACTCCTGAAAAAGTGGCCTCAAATGTCGCCTGCGTTAGGCGACAGTTGAGGCCACTCTAATTTTTGTACAGCCCCGACAGTCGAGACCTACGACGGGAGAGGACTCCTGAAAAAGTGGCCTTAAATGTCGCCTGCGTTAGGCGACAGTTGAGGTCACTCTATTTTCGTACACTCCCGACAGTCGAGACCTACGACCGTAGAGGACTCCTGAAAAATAGGCCTCAACTGTCGCCTGCGCTAGGCTCTCCAGAATGGTAGACAGCACCAAAAGAATATTATCATATTATTTGTATGGATTTCCCAGCAATTGAATAATATCCCATTATTCCTTCTATATTATGGATAAGTATTGCAATTTTACAACTGTAAATAAACCTTAGTTGCTTCATCATAAAAACGAAATTTTCAAACTCGTCAATACCTTTTGATACTTTGATGTCAAATTCTCAGTTCATGATAGATGTAGGATATTATTCTACGAATCAATATCCTGTTACAAATCAATAACTTTTATCAATTCACACATTCACATTTTACATTTTCTTGATCTATGATTTCCGTTCAATATACATTGAGCTTTTCTCATAAAAACTAAATTGTTCATTTATTTCATTAACGATGTTGCTTATGGAATTAATCATATGATGATAACATCATATGTATAAGTTATAATATAAGTTATAATCATTATAAAATGTATTTTGTCTGGAATCGCAGTAGGATGTGTCCTCAACTGTCGCCTGCTGCAAGCGAGTCTCTAATTTTTGTACAGGCCCGACAGTCGAGACCAGCGACATTCGAGGCCAGCGACGGTAGAGGACTCCTGAAAAAGAGGCCTCAAATGTCGCCTGCGTTAGGCGACAGTTGAGGCCACTCTAATTTTTGTACAGCCCCGACAGTCGAGACCTACGACAGGAGAGGACTCCTGAAAAAGTGGCCTCAAATGTCGCCTGCGTTAGGCGACAGTTGAGGCCACTCTAATTTTCGTACACTCCCGACAGTCGAGGCCTACGACCGTAGAGGACTGTAAAACAGTCCTCTACGGTCGTAGGCCTCGAATGTCGTCGGTCTCGACTGTCGCGCCCCCGTTACGATGACTCTGCATCGATTCGGTTGGATTGATACACCCAGTGCTGGCGGTGGTGGTGGTGCTAATCTTACGTGCGATATTGACTCGATAACACAGAAAATAATCGAATCAATAAATCAACAAGGAATCAGCGAAGCTGTGAAATTTTTTTTAGATTTGCAAATAACCAAACTCGTTTCGAAAATACCAAGAATATCGGAGTGAGCATAGTTGAAAGAGAACATATTCTAAGTTCATTACAAAATTTTAGCGCCAATATCGATAAAGTTATTGCAGAGAGAACTCTAACTTCAAAATCTGCTCTAGGAGAAGTGAAAACTTTAACAGACAGCTTTTCATTCCAGTTGAACAGTATTAACAACGATAAGTTGATAAAGCTTATTTAGATGAGAAATTAAAAGAAAAATAAATTCAGAAAAAATTAAGAATTTGGAGGTGTTGGACAGAAACTATCTCAATACTAAATTAAAACAGCTTAGTACAGAAATTTTTACTAAAGTAATGAAACACACCCATCGTCAATTGATAAGCAATATTCAGAATCTACTCTGCAGAAATTGACTAGTTCTTCATTAACAAAGGAAGAGTTTGGAAAACGATTATCTGAATGGCAAGTGCAATAAAAGCTAATATCATGGATGGTATTGAACAATTCATTACAAAAGATGCTATTGCTATTCTGATTAATCAAATTGCAGAAAAGTATGCAACTAAAATGATATAGGAGATTTTATTGAGAAAAAACAAGATGGAAGTCGCTGTGAAAAGCGTTCATGATGAAATAGCTGAGGCAATTAAAAATTTGGAAGAGGGCTCTGTTATGAGACTGCAATGTTCGGCTGCATTCATAGATTATCTTAATTTATTCATCTACAGGGTGGCTTACGATATTGTGAGCGGATACGCACGCGTGAGCTTCAATATGAACTGGATGGAGGCTAAACAACATAACCTTACAGAAAATCAGGTAGGCGAAATTATTACAGAAAAAATGGGTTTAGCACAGTACAAAGGGGTCATATTGACCCCGAAAACATAGAATCTTGTAAAAGGAGAACACTTGACATATTATGAGAGAGAGAGAGAGAAATTTGAATCACAGTGAACTCTTACGGTTTTCTTGCTAACACATGCTGCTTCAAGTTGAAGGCGGCCAGTATAAAGGGTTTGGACTATGAAAACATAAAATCTTGTGAAAGGATAACACTTGACATATTATGTGAGAGAGAAATTTGAAGCATAGTGAACTTGAACGGTTTTCTTGCTAACACATGTTGCTTCAACACGATAAATCAGTCTAGACATTTTTTCATGTGTCTATGATTGAATGTAACAGTTTTCGAAG
>NW_024093089.1:0-10000 GCF_014356525.2 Nilaparvata lugens | reverse complement strand
ATGAATGAATGAATAATGCATTTATTGCCAATTACAAGAAATATTTTTACAAATAAAATAATAATTTAATTACAATAGTTTTTGGCGTGACTGGAAAAGAAGCCTTGAGCTCCAGCCACGAGTTCCAAAAATAAGAAAACATCTTTCAATCTAATAACAGCAGTACAAATGTTACAATAATTCTGTTGATAGATGATAACTTATGGATGTTGAATTTTATCAATAATCAAGTACTTGATAAACATAATATAGATGCACAGAAAAATAATAATAGGAAAATAGCATGCAAAATAATAATACAATTAAAATTCACAAACTGTTAAAAAAATAACTGGCTAACAATATGGTTAACTGGAATTTATTATAGGTACATATTAGCATAGAGAAACAATAGCATAAGTAGATATCCCATGGTATAGGGAATTTATGTCGCAACTTTTACTGTTATCTCAAGCCGATTACTGTCGATTATTGTAAATTTTACTGTTTTGTTGGGATGATAGTGTATGAACGGCACAATTTGAGAGACTACCAGCGTCACACAGCTGCATAGGAGAGAACTACGTGAACTATCGGCTTGAGATAACAGTAAAAGATGCGACATAAACGCCCTATACCATGCGATATCCACTCATGCTATCGTTTCTCTATGATATTAGCAAGTTATAATGCAAATTCATTACATAGAGCTACGTGAATGATACTGTTACTAATAAATTAACCAATTAACTGAAATAACTCGGAGAGTGAAAACATGTTGTTCATAATTTGAAGGTTTTCATTAACATTCAATACTTGATATGTTCGAATAATGAATTTGATTTATAGGTTGGATAACACGATCTCTAGATGTTTTTCATAATTGAACGGAAACGTTAATTTGCAGCCTCACTTAGTTCATGACTCTGCCAACTCTCTCATCTGCCTAAAGTTTCTGACAAGGAAAATGAATCGTTCAACAGTTGGTAGAAAAGTTGAACAAATTTACACAACTATACATTAAGCTCAGTCTCCTAAACGTCTCATTGTACAATTCCGGTGAAATTTCTTCAAAGTTTTGTAATAAGTAACAATATATTTTTCGAGTGTTATCCGTAATTAGAAGAGTTTCTGTTTCAAAGCTCTTGCTGAACTTTACTTCTTCCTGAGTCTGAACATCTTACTTTGTTCAGCTTGGCTGCACATTTTCCTCGACTCTGGTTCTTGTCGTGAATGGTAAGTACTTGTCTTGAAGCTTACCTACTTCCGAACCTCACTTTTCCAGAGGAAACTCTTAGGAGTCTAAGACTCTCGAATTACTAGAATTAGTTTCGATCGTACTTGTTGAGAGAACATCGTTTATTTCCAGTTTAAACTACTAGAAAATCTAAAATCTTAACGTCTCTGCAAAATATGTGGATCAATTACACAATCTAACTATTATTACCCCACTTGTATAAATAAAAATCTGGTGTGGCGCACTCACACAACTTTCCTTGCCGTTATGAAAATTGATCACCTGACGCTAGTGTTCACGCGCATCTCAAGTCTACTTATAAGCAAAGATCTGAGTCAGCTGGTGACAGGACAATAACGCTGGAGAAACACAAGGTTTGCTATCTCTTCATAGTGAATCATTTAATAGAATCAACAGTTGCCAATAGTTTGCAATATTGGATAATCACATTTTCTCGAATTTAGAGCTTATTTTCAATTTTAGGTGAAAATGTTATCGAACATTAATTGTAGAGATTTTCATGCTCAATCTTTTCCACTTGATTTTTTTTTGTTTAAATTGTAACCGAAGCCTGATAATTGGGAATCTAAAATCAAACTTTGCATAGATGGGGTGGAGCTCCTGAAATTTTTACAGATATGGGACTTGTGGCAGTTGATTGAGCTTATCAATGACTATTTCAGGTATAAATTTGATCAAAATCGTTGGAGCCGTTTTCGAGAAAATCACGAAAAACCCTTTTTTTGACAACATTTTCGCCATTTTAGCCGCCATCTTGAATTGCATTTGATCGAAAATGTTTGTGTTGGATCCTTATATTGTAAGGACCCTAAGTTCCAAATTTCAAGTCATTCCGTTAATTGGGAGATGAGATATCGTGTACTGTACACAGACGCACATACACTCATATACACACACACACACACACACACACACACACACACACACACACACACACACACACACACACACACACACACACACACACACACACACACACACATACATACATACATACCAATACCCAAAAAACAGTTTTTTGGACTCAGGGGACCTTGAATCGTATAGTGGGGTACCTTAATTTTTTTCGGAAAGCAATACTTTCCTTACCTATGGTAATAGGGCAAGGAAAGTAAAAATATAAATCTGAGTACCCTTTTCAAATGATTCTGTCACGACATGTTTAGGCTACTAATGCCATTTTAAAACATGTGACAAAATAATTTAAAAGGTAATAATTAGTAATTTAGAACCTATTATGAAATCTTTTACAAGGTTTTCCATGCTTTGTTGGATTGTGCTACTTATATTAAACCATCTAATTACTAATTTAATTAATGATTACTAAAGTAAAGTAATACCAAAAGTAAAGTAATACCAAAAGTAAAGTAATCTAATTACTGATTTCCCAAAGAAACTTTTTCTTGATAACGACAATTTAATAAAATCAACAGATGAATAAATAAACAGCTTCTGCATCTACGATTTACTTCTATAATTTAACTTCCAAATTCAAATTCTGTATTAACTCTTTCAGCAATATTCTATTACAAAACTGTAATAACTCTCCTCTTCAACTTTTCATGTTCCGGCTACTAATGTCATTTTAAAACATGTCGTGACAAAATCATTTAAAAAGGGTTCTCAGATTTATATTTTTATTTACATTCAAAGGTATAAGCCATCAAACATTTATAGTTTTAAAAACAATAAAGGGTTCAATTCTACTCTGTTTATGGAGTTGTAAAATTTTCAGAAACTTGGTTCAAATGAACTTGACTAGTTTGTATAAAATGAGTTCGGACTTTACCTCTAGACTGAAAGTTGAGACTTGCGACTTCAGTGAATCGTACGCTACTTTTTGAATATTCAATGCCCAAGATTCTCTTTGAAGCCTTACAGTACTAAATTGTGAATAATGGTGGTTGAATCATGAATAGATTTACAATTTAGCATATCTGCTATTCAACGCTTCTAGATAACTTCATAAATACATTAAACTCCAGTTGTAGTTCACATTGGTACCGTTCTCTCATGTAAATCAATCCAATTCTTCCATTTATGGAATTGATCAATCGACGAACTTCTTCTCTCTTCACCATTGTAGTGCTGTTTATTCTATTGGAAATTACCTTGAACCTCTCGTTTATAAAGCCAATCCAGTTTGTCTATGGATCATTTAGATTGAAAGTCTGTTCTTGTTCATTTTCAGTGAACTCGTCTATAAAGATTGTAGGTTTTTCAAAATATTTGAATCTCATACAGCGATCCGTCATTCTACTGTTTGCATATATGAGTTTATAATATTGAACACTGGAATCTCATTCACAATCCATATTGCAATCCGTTCATTCTACTGTCTTTATTACATGAGTTTATAATATTGAACATTGGAGATTCAAAACTCCCATCCAAGAATCAAATACTTGTTGTTCGGACACTTCTATAAGGTAAGATACTTTTCAATATCAAAATCATTACTTTTTCTGTTGACACTTTCCATACAACCTGAGTTCAATGATAACTGAAGATATCGTAATTATTGGTGACGAAAAACATCAAAATTTTCATCATAGTATCAGTATATTTCATGGTTTGACAACCATGAAGATGGCGGACCTGCCGAAAGATCTCGTTGTCATAGTAAGGCTAGGCACACACCAGTTAGTCAAGACAAGACAAGACATGATCAGACACATACTTCACATAGTTGTCTATGAAGACATGTCTAATTGCAATGACTAATCAGTGTGTGTTGCGTCATAAGCAGCTATGTGAAGTATTGTGTCTGATCATGTCTTGTCTTGCCTTGTCAAACTGGTGTGTGCCTAGCCTTAGTCAATAAACTCATTTATTGAAAAATCAGACTGCAAGTCGTTCTTTTTGATAAACAGAAAAAGTGTTTAATAAGAAATATGCTTATGAGAGATTAAGTATCTTACATGTAACAATTTCAATAATTCTTCACTGAATCAGGAAAGTTGAAATTATTCGAAAAAACATTGAATTGCAACACTGTTACAATTATTTCCCATTTGATATCATCGATAATACTATTATTTACCTTTTTCCACTTCAAATCATCCAACTAAGCTACCATTCCCTTTTCAAGTTGCATTGGATCAACCAAGTAAGCTACCATTTTCTTGCATGTTCCATTGGAATTGCTGGAAAGAAACTTTATCAAGTACCATGGGAATTATGACTCCTATTATTCTACTGTATTCACCATGAAAAAAGTTTATTTATGAATGTATCAGTCAATAAAATTCAGTTAGCATAATTGAAGATTAATATATTCAAGCAATAGTTAAAAAAGTTGTTTTTCCTTTCTCAATCATGCAATGTAGATTATAATAATACGGTTGGGGGGGGGGGGTGTAGATAGCCTAAGCTAAGATTTCTTCCTTGAAAATTTATTTATCTATTTTATTCATTTACAATATCTCTGTGGAGACAACAGGTCGAAACCCACAACTGCCTCCTTAACTTAGATCATAATAATGTAAAAATACTATACATTATAATATATCATGAACATTCTCATGCATAATTAATTACATAAAGAAATTAATATAAAAATAAAAATATAAAAAATAATAAAGTAATTAAACTATTGAACTATTAAACTAAGTGATGATGCAAATTAATCATGCTGATGAGTGCGTCAATATCAAATTATTAATAAACCGTATATAAAAATAAACTAAAACTTACTATTAAGAAAGAAGAGTGCAGCCTAATGTTGTTTACTCTATTTCTAGATTTTCAGCAGGATAAGAAGTCGTTGTAAGTAACTGCGAGTATGAAGTGGTTGATACTGAATTCAGCTATTGTAGCTTTCTATTTATGTACAACATCCGTTGTGGAAGTGAATACCAAAAAACCATACAAGATCAAAATACTGGAACTCAATGGGACTCAAATCTCCAATTCTATTGGTGAGTTTTTTTTTCATTCGATTCTTTTCAGGCTGTGACCTCCAAAATACTTCGTTGTCACTTTTAAGCTGGGTTTACACCAAAGTTATTAACAAAATGTTAATAACTTAATCCTTATAGATTCTAGTAGATTGAACATAACTTATCATACACATGATGAACATATGTGTTTGTCAAATTCGGTTCAATCTAATAGAATCTATAAGGATTAAGTTATTAACATTTTGCTATTAACTTTGGTGTAAACTCAGCTTAATACTTTTTTGATAGGAATTTATTCTATTCTATTCTAATAATGAAGTAGAATTTTATTTTCTTCTATAATGAGAATTGGAACCGTTTTGGGTGGAAGCCTGTGGTACTTTTCTGTTAGTTGTGTAATTCTGGATGATTAAATAAATATTATTATTATTCTTTTCCAAGTTCGAAACATATAATAGCCAAACGTCTCTTGATAGTATGATGCGAAATTTTCATAAGTTTTTCTTTGAATAAATGGAGAAAAGTATGATGAATCATTTGAAGGCCCTCCGTCATATTTTATATTTTTCAAATAGTATGAAGAAGCTATGATAATTTATATTTCCAATAATGGAATTATTTATGTTATTTTTGTATGAAACCATATCAGTTCATTATAAACGATAATTTTTATTTGAAACCATCAAAATATTTATCTTAAAAAGCTAACCTAATGAATAAATAAATATTATAAAAATATTATTAAGTAGGAATGCTATTGAACTGCCTGAAAGTTCTCTATAGTGAAAATTCCAAGTCTATGGAAACAAGATGCTCGTTTAGCAAGTCAAGTTCTGAATAATTGATATCATCTCACTTTTTTCATTTCAATCTCATTCGTTTCGAAATATTGTTTTTCCTTCAATCTCTAAAATCTTCTTCTAAAGCTCTGCACACAGACATCGATTTTTGTTCGTACGATGTTTTGTCCTTATAAACTCTATTGGAGTAAACAGATGATGTTTGCCAAGTTCCTTTTAATTTGATAGAATTCATAAGGACGGCAAAAAAACGTACGAACAAACATTGATGTGTGTTCAGCTAGCCTAAGGTAATCTCCACAAAAAAGCTATATACGAATTTTATCAGTTTTTTCCTCTCATGCATTGCAGTATTATTTGAAATGTACATAGATAGCTTCGTAATAGGAAATATTTATAATCATGCTTCAAATTAAAAATTAAAAACACAAATTCAATGTGAATTTATATGAATGCTTACCTCTATGAATATCCTTATCCTACATAATATTAGTTTTTAACAACAGTCTTGAGAGTCAGCTGTCACCCGTATAGTTTAAGGCTGTGCAAAGGCTAAAATTTCCTGAAAATATCAATTTTCAAGATAGTTATTCAATTTACTAAAAATAACTTTTAGTTGAATTATTTTTGGTAAATTGAATAACTCTTCCAAAAATTGATATTTTCAGAAAATTTTTGTTTTAATAGATCAACAATACCACGAAGAATTCATCCTCTAAATCTCATGGATTTATATCGTACCGAATTTGAAATGTTCTGTCCCAAAAATTCAAACTTCAGTCGTTCTTATCTCAAAAAGTAATGATGTTTTTTTATTAGAAAACTTTTCCACTTTGATATAGGTTGATGATATACAAATCGAGAAACTTGGAAAAATATCACGAGTAGAAAGTTTATTTTTAGCCTTTGCACAGCCTTAAACTGGATCTATAACTCTATGGCCGTGAATCTCTGAACAAACTTGTAATTTGTAGTGGACAGTGCTTGCCACTTGCGAAAAACTTGGAAAAATATCACGAGTAGAAAGTTTATTTTTAGCCTTTGCTCAGCCTAAAACAACAACAAATCAATTCATTAATAAGGGTATATTGGAAATATATTGAAAAAGCAGATGAAATATTCTATTCTCTTCTTGCCTCCATCAATCTATCCTATTAGTCATACAAGTTGTATCAGAACACTTAATTCACATGAGCTACCTTATTAATATATTAAGTTGTATCAGATATCCTCCTTACAGAAAATTTTATTTCTAAAGGTACAGACGATGATCTCTTAAGAGAGATTATTTCCTCGGGAGATTGGTTGTTGAACTTTGACCTCAAAAGTTTATCGAAAATGGTGGCAACCTTCCACGACTGGCTGCCCGATGCCCTGGACTTCTACCTCAAAGCTCATGCTTTGTTTTTGAAAGTTATCACCTTCACGTTTGCATTTGCACAATTTCTATCTGTCAAGTCCAATAAATAATTTGTAATACATTAGTTCGTGTGGTATTTCATTCAACCAGTATAATATAGGAAATATTTTGGTCTACCAATATCATTTATGTCTTGGTTAATCTATAACATAATTGACCGAGCAAGTGAGTTCTAAGATTCAAGTCGACGGTTTGGCATTTCTTTTAATGTTTAAATGTTTATATGTTGCGCGTTTACGGCGATACGCGGTAATAGATTCTCATGAAATTTGACAGGTAAGTTCCTTTTTTAATTGTGCGTCGACGTATATACAAGGTTTTTGGAAATTTTGCATTTCAAGGATAATATGAAAGGAAAAAGGAGCCTCCTTCAGACGCCAATATTAGAGTAAAAATCAGACTATAGAATTATTCCTCATAAATCAGCTGACAAGTGATTATACAGATGTGTGGTGAAGCCAGTCTATTGCTGTGTTTCCATAAGGTATATAGTTTCAATGAGGTACTTGTGGATGAGAATACTGCGTGAGGTCTACTGGTCACAGAACTACTAGTAAAGGAAAGAGATGGCTTATACACGTACGGGATAGGAAATTCATGAATGACGTATCATCACGTCTGAACTACTGGACTGATTAGCTTGATATTTTGCATATAGATTCTTAATTTACCGAGGATGGTTATGGGCATGTTTCAAATTCTTCAAGATTTCAGTAGGTCAAGTTTTCAGTTTGTCAAGTTAGTAATTAGACCCTTGCGAGCACGGGTCACCTGATAGTCATTTATACATTTATAATATTCCAATGATCATTTCAGTGACCCTCGAACCACATGATACTTTGTAAACTATAAAAACTGGATCTACAATAAGCTAGTTTATGGCTGAAAATCATCATCGGAAATTTTAGTTAATTATGACAAAAACGAAGTTACATCTCATTTCAACCCATTTATGCCCACTAGCATAAATTCTGTTGCTCTTGTATTTAGTTTTAGTTTATCAGAGATTGACAATGGTTTAACAACTGAAACCGGTCTTTCTACTTTTAATAAAATCTGTGGTTTTTGATAATTTCTTAGTACTTTTATTTGATAATAATGCAATTATTAGTCAACCAACTGATCATAGAAAATTATACTGTAGTTTTCAAGTCGATTTCGGATTGCACTTAATTCCATAATTCATATTTCTTGAGAATTCTACCTCTTTCTATAATCTGCTGTATGTATAATTTTAGAGAGAATGCTAATAACAGCATTATATAAAAAGATTTAGAAACTTTCAAAAACTACAGATTTTATTTAAAGTAGAAAGACCGGTTTTGGTTGTTAAACCATTGTCAATCTCTGATAAACTAAAACTAAATACAAGAGCAGCAGAATATTTATACTAGTGGGCGAATACCGCTATTGGTCTAGGACATGAACGCCTGCCATTGGCCTAGCTAGACACTCTCCTCCCCAGGTGTCTACGTAGACCAATGGCAGGCGTTCATGTCCTAGACCAATAGCGGTACTCGCCCACTAGTATAAATTCTGCTGCTCTTGTATTTAGTTTTAGTTTATCAGAGATTGACAATGGTGTAACAACCGAAACCGGTCTTTCTACTTTTAATAAAATCTGTGGATTTCTACAATTTCTTAGTCCTTTTATTTGATATGAATAATTTCCACAATTTCAAATTCTCATGTACACAAAAAGTGAAAAAAATTAATAACAGCACTTAAGTTATTCCATCAATATTTTAACAAATCATCTCAATCTAGCAACCTAAAAATGTTGAAAATGTGAGTGTTAAACCTAATCCTGTATTCTATTATTATTAAATAATATTCTATTAATATTTAATAATATTCTTTATTATTTTTTAATAATAATAGAATATTATTAGACCTGTATTACTAGATTAGACCTAATATTGGACACAATTTTACTATAGTGAGGTTCACGTTATAATGGCAGTGGATAAAGATAGAAGAATAGCGATGCCGATTCTCTGCATCAATTAATTATATTTCTACACTGTCAAAAACATAATTGTCATCGTTGTGGACCTAGAAAAGGATAGTATCACCGGCTTTGTCGAATGATAGACAAGAATAGCAAAACTAAAGTTGATCAAATACTGTCATTATAACGTGGACCTCACTATAGACATATTATTAGACCTATATTAGATTAGACCTTATTAGATCTATTATTAGACCTAATATTACTAGACCTGTCGATATAGAGAGTGGGTGGGTGATCTTGGCGTGGACCAGGCTCATTAAACGGATTGCTTTGTGGTTGATTGGTTTCCTCCCAACTAGTGATAATCGAATATAAGAATTTACATTTCCAATAGAATAATTTATAAACTACGTTAATAAACTGATCCTATATGAATTCGATCTCATTTATTAATAAATAGTATGCTTCATAATAATCCAGATAAGGGGCTGGGATGATTTGCTGTTAATATGAATAATTCATGCGTGGCCCTGGTTTAATCAGTAGTGGTTCCTCCTCCTCGTCGATCTAATTGTCGCAAATGGAAATGCTATTGTTCAATTAATCAAGCCTGTTGAATTGGTATGCCGTTGCAATGCTGATCATGTGTGTTTTTCATTGGTTGCTAGGTGATCAGGATTATGAACC
>NW_024093088.1:0-14007 GCF_014356525.2 Nilaparvata lugens | reverse complement strand
ATATAATTTTATAATATGAGTTGATTATTGTATTATTAGATCTATTATTAGACCTAATATTACTAGACCTGTCGATATAGAGAGTGGGTGGGTGATCTTGGCGTGGACCAGGCTCATTAAACGGATTGCTTTGTGGTTGATTGGTTTCCTCCCAACTAGTGATAATCGAATATAAGAATTTACATTCCCAATAGAATAATTCATAAACTACGTTAATAAACTGATCCTATAATTATGAATTCGATCTCATTTATTAATAAATAGTATGCTTCATAATAATCCAGATAAGGGGCTGGGATGATTTGCTGTTAATATGAATAATTCATGCGTGGCCCTGGTTTAATCAGTAGTGGTTCCCCCTCTCCGGTGATCTAATTGTCGCAAATGGAAATGCTATTGTTCAATTAATCAAGCCTGTTGAATTGGTATGCCGTTGCAATGCTGATCATGTGTGTTTTTCATTGGTTGCTAGGTGATCAGGATTATGAACCGGATCTGGAGGATATCATCGACCGAATTTTCAGAAGTTACCTCCCATACTCACGTCGCAAAGCTTTTTTATCTACTACTAATTGATCATCTCAAAACAATATTACATGGATAATTGACAATATTGTAATGGGAACTTACAAACTGTAGGCTACCATACCTATTATAGGGTACTCATATAGGTAAGTGTTGAAGCTGAGCAGTAGCTGGTTACAATATTATCACTACCTACCTAGTTTATAGGCTTACTTACAAAATCTCCTTGATACATGAACTCTCTATAATGAATATTGATATTGTCTTAAAAAATACCGATCCTAGTGGGCTTAGAAGACTCACTATCACAAACACTAGTAACGGTGAGTCTTCTAAGCTTGTGCAAGCTACAGTAGTATAGCCTAGCCTATATCTTTTCTCATCCAAAATCAGAGGCTAGACTTCCAGTGTGTCTATTCTATAACTGTCTAAGGAATAGACACTCTGGGAAGTCTAGCTCCTGAAGCCAACATCTACTGCCAAATCCACCCATCTGACGTCACAACCAAGCTAACAAAAATGCATTGAATAACAAACAATGTAAGTTAAACACCACAACACTTACACAACAAACCCAAAAAAGTTTTCTATAATCTTTATACGATAACTTCACCGAATCGTTTTGCCCGTAGCTAGAATAACCTAAAACATCATGAATCGAAATAGACACAATCTGAAAGTTTTCCATTCAATGCGTGACGTCACTGCTGTGACGTCAAGATGGGTGTATTTGGCAGTAGATTTTGGCTTCATCGACTTTCAGTATGAATATTACAATGGGCCGTATCTATTCTATAACTGGTTTAAGGACAAAAATGGAAAATGCTGTGGCACCTTAGACCAGTTATAGAATAGACACGCTGGGAAGTCTAGCCTCTGAAGCCAACATCTACTGCCAAATCAACCCATCTTGACGTCACGCATCATATGGAAAACTCAGATTGGTCTATTCAGATCATGGTGTTTTAGGTTATTCTAGCTACGGGCCAAAAACGATATCTGTTAAACGGTGTACACACGTACGTTTGCCTCGGGTGAGCATACGTGTATGGGCTTGCATTCGCACGTGTGGACACTGTTCGCTGAGGCATGTGGGCGAACCGGAACCCTGTCGGTATTTTGGCGTGCTCAAAGGCGCCTCGGGCGAGCATTGAATGTACGTGGGGACGCGATTTTGCCGACGGGTGAGGCAAAACGTAAACATTGAAGGCGACTAAACCTAATTCCAATGAATTAGGTTAATGAATGGACAAATCAAATGTGATCCAATAACTAATTGTAAATTGTAGGATTTTTGTAATTTTGTAGGATATGTGGATTGTCAAATATTTAAATAGAAACATGCATGGAATATATATTGTATCATGATTAACAAATTTAGAACTGCATAATTTAAGTGAAAAAGCTTTTCTAAAGGGTTCCTACAAGAAAGTATAGCTCAAATATTATTTTACTGTGGCTATCAAATCATCTTTGTGTTTTTCATGTTATCAATCAGAGTTGTTAATTTAAAATGTAATCTTCAAATGATATTATACGTTTTAGATAGCGAGGCTATCTAAAATCTATGAGAGATTATTCAACTTTGAACTAGTATTCCCTAAAGGTAAATCTTGAAGCTAATCTTTTGGAGAATCTTGTTTGTCATGTGTATACGGTATATAGAAGATGAAGTATTTCATCTAAATACCGTGGTATGAGCAGAGTTAGTTTTAAAATGGGCAGCAATTTAGTATTTGATTTAATTTATGGCTAATTTCCTTAAAGAAGACTGTCAATTTTGTGAGACAGTGTTAAGTGCTTTGATAGGTATCAAAATTCTGGAATTATTGTAGAAATTTCTTTTTGAGATTCAGAATAGATATTGGAAACCAACAAATGAATCGCCTAATGTCAAGAATCTCAAAGTTAGAGCCAATCGTTCTTGTGGAGTTATTGATTCCCTCATGCTGATATCATTATTGTCTAGATAACTAGTTGATTAGATTCAGTATATTAACAAGATAATGTTTAGACAACCTAATAAAGTTTGTAACTGTCAATCTTAGGTCATGTAGCATTCATTCCTTACTTCAACCTACAATCGTTCAACCCACCAACACGTTTGCCAGTTTTATTTTTGATTTTATTATATAAGTCATTGAATATAAAATGATACTGCTGCAATTTGTGATAACTATCTTCAATTATGGAATGACGCATTGTTGTCATGTGGAAAATCTAACATCTACCATGTCTTCGTGTCGTCTGCAAATCAGATAGCTTTTTGAATGCCGAGGCATACGTGGATCGCGTCCACAAGGACGTACAGTGAATGTTGAGGCATATGTACATACTGTGATGTTCGCGCGAATCTGTACGGACGTGTGTACAAGGCTTTAATTTATGATGTGTTATGTGATATCTTCTTCAAGGGAATAAGGTATGGTAGCCTACAAAACTAATTATTGTCATGCTGCAATGAGTTCACTTCCATCATAACCAAGGATAATATAACAGTTACAACTTACAATATTCATGTGTATACATTCAACTCATGCATGAAAAGATATTACACTTTTTTTCCTAAAAATATCAGTGCAATTATATGCTGCACAGGAGATTACCATTTCCATAATAATAATAACATAAATGAATGATAATCTGCTATGGAAAACAAGATATGTTCAACAACAATGTCTATACAATGCGTGACGTCACTGTTGTGACGTCAAGACGGGAGTGGAGGCAGTAGATGTGGCTTCATCGACTTGTAGTATGAATACAATGGCGTGTCTATTCTATAAACTGGTCCAAGGTCTATTCTATTAGACCTAACTAATTAACTAACTATAGGTCTATTCTGTCGCTGCTATGTCCTGTTGATGCTATGTCGAACTTAGCCATAAATTGAATAAAATACTAAATCCTGCCCATTTCAAACTAACTCGGTTCATACACATGACAAAACAAGATTCTCCAAAAAGATTAGCTTCAAGATTTACCTTTAAAAATACTAGTTCAAAGTTTGAATAAATTTCTCTATAGATAGCCTAGCTATCTAAGAGGTAATAATTCATATTGAATATTAAAATTCTAATTAAACAACTCTGATAACATAAAACAAAAACCAAGATGATTTGATAGTCACAGTAAAGTAATATGTGAGCTATACTTTTTGTAGGAACCTGTAGAGAAACTATTTTAACTTAAATTATGCAGTTCTAAATTGTTAATCATGATACAATTATATACTCCATGCATGTTTCTATCAATATTTGACAATCCACATATCCAACAAAATTCCTACAATTTCAATTAGTTATTGGATTACAATTTGATTTGTTATTCATAACCTAATTCATTGGAATTAGGTTAAGGTGCGTACAGACTTTCGCTCTGCTCCGCAACCGAACGTCACTCCAGCAGAGTGATGATGATCGACTGGGGAGCAAGAGTGGTTCGACCGGGGAGCAAGAGTGGTTCGACGGGGAACGCGAGAAGAGCGAACATCTTCCATAACGTTCATGATGAGTGCGACTGCAGAGCGGAGGCGGACCAACTGCGGTGCGATGGAGGAACGAGGGCGGAGATGCTCGGTGCAAGTTGGAAGGGGTATATGTGTACGCAGCTCAATGACGCCTTCAATGTTTACGTTTTCCTCACCCGTATAGCAAAAACGCGTCCACACGTACATTCAATGCTCCCCGAGGCACCCTTGAGCACGCCAAAATACCGACAGGGTTCCGGTTCGCCCACATGCCTCAGCGAACAGTGTCCATACGTGCGAATGCAAGCCCATACACGTATGCTCACCTGAGGCCAAGGTACGTGTGTAACCGTTTTAGATTACAAACCCAAAGACCTTAAGAGATATAGACCCACAATGCCTATGCTTCCCAATGATAGCTCTTACTTGAAATTGAAGGCCGCCATTGGGGTATTTTAGCACGAGTATTATATCTTATATATTGGTAATACAATAGATCACAAAGGCATTGGTGGCATTGGTATGTAATCTTATGGGTGCCCCCTCAATGGCGGATTTCAATTCCAAGTACGACACTAGCGCTGTATGTGAGTCTATGCATCTTTGTACAAACCACTTCCTGTCTCAGACAGCACCGTATCGCGCATGCGTTAGCAACGGGGTTTTCCCGTTCCATTCAGTCAGATCTTTGAATGTAACGTCTTTGTGATGATGGTTACCGAGCACTGTAACTGGAGCCAATCGTCATTTATTTGATGAAGATATTATTATCCAATGATGATTTTCATTAAATTCAATATAATAATCAATATATTATCATTTTATTGATTAAAAGGAAGAGTACTTTTGAAAAATATGATTAATAAAATATAACAGTTGTATTAATTAACTGATGTTAAAAAAAACACTATAACTGAGTCAGCATATTGTTCATTCAAGACAAAAACCGAACCCTTAACCACCCCTTCTACATTTAAACATCCATAAACATAACTATTTGAAAAACCTCTAATCCCTTCCAGCATATTGCAATTTCAAAGCTAAAATCCTAACCTATCTTTCCAACTTTGAAATATCAAAAAGTATAATTCTACCTGGACCCTAGCCCTTTCTAGCATATTGAAATTTTAAAGCAAAAACCTAACCTAAACCTTATGGAACCATTAGTAAATATAATCCAAAAAACCTAACCACTAACCCCTAAACCCTTCACATTTAATAATTTAGATTTCAAAGCAAAATCCTAACCCCCTAACCTATCCTTTCACATTTGAAACATCAAAAAACATAACTCTAACTACACCCTAGCCCCTTCTAGTATATTGCATTTCAAAGCAAAAACCTAACCTATCCTAATAACACATTAATAAATATAACTAACCTCTAACCCTTCACATTTAGTACTCTAGAATTTATTTGTCATCTTTAGAAACAAAACATAAACATGTGGTTCATTCATGAACATGTTCACAAACATGTGGTTCATTCCATGAACATGTTCACAAACATGTGGTTCAAAGCAAAATCCTAATCCCCTAACCTATCCTTTTACCTCTGAAACATCAAAAAACATAACTCTACCTAGACCCTAGCCCCTTCTAGCAATTGCAATTTTAAAGCAAACCTAACCTTATAAAACATTTTAAATATACCCTAAATAAAAAAACTAACCCTAATCTTTCACATTTGTTGAACGATAGACAAGGATAGCAAGATCATTGCAAATCGTACATACCATTATAACGTGAACCTCACTATAGATACTCAAAGAATACTTTTGAATAACTATGTTATACTGTGATTGTTGCTGGCCGTTACTCTGTTTCTGAGAAGCTGCTTTTAGATTTTGTCACAGTCTGTACTGGAACCACCAAAGACCTTGAAGAGAAGCAGCTTCTCTTTGTCACAGATACAGAGTAACGGCCAGCAACGGTCACAGTTATCACATAGTTATTCAAAAGTATTCTTTGAGTATCTATAGTGAGGTCCACGTTATAATGGTAGTGTGTGATTTGCAATGGTGTTGCTTTCCTTGAGTATCATTCAACAATGCAGATGGCGCTTTCTCTTTCACGCATTGCAAGGTTGCCACATCGTTTATCAACAATGTAGAAATTCAACTAATTGACAAATAGGGTTAAGGGTTACGTTTCATTTAGGTTATATTTAATAATGTTTCATAAGGATAGGTTAGGTTTTTGCTTTGAAATTGCAATATGCTAGAAGGGGCTAGGGTCCAGGTTGAGTTATGTTTTTTGTTGCTTCAAAGGTTTCATTTAGGTTACATTTAATAATGTTTCATGAGGATAAGTTAGGTTTTTGCTTTTGAATTTCAATATGCTAGAAGGGGCTAGGGTCCAGATAGTTATGTTTTTTGTTGTTTCAAAGGTTTTATTAAGGTTATATTCAATAATGTTTCATAAGGATAGGTTGGGTTTTTGCTTTGGAATTGCAATATGCTAGAAGGGGCTAGGGTCCAGGTAGAGTTATGTTTCTTGTTGTTTCAAAGGTGAAAGGATAGGTTAGGGGGTTAGGAGTTTGCTTTGAAATACAATTTATTGAATGTGAAAGAGTTGAGGTTAGGGTTTTTCAAGTTATATTTAAAATTTCATGAGGCTGGGTTAGGTTTTTGCTTTGAAATTGCAATATGCTAGAAGGGGGTAGGGTCCAGGTAGAGTTATGTTTTTGTTGTTTCAAAGGGAAGGATAGGTTAGGGGTTAGGAGTTTGTTTGAAATCAAATTATTGAATGTGAAAGGGTTAGGGGTTGGGTTTTTTCAAGTATATTTAATAATGTTTCATGAGGCTAGGTTAGGTTTTTGCTTTAAAATTGCAATATGCTGAAAGGGCTAGGGTTAGGGTACAGGTAGCATTATGGTTTTTGATATTTCAAAGGTGAAAAAGATAGGTTAGAGGGTTGGGATTTTGCTTTGCAATTGCAATATGCTGGAAGGGATTCCAGGTTTTTACAAGATTTATGTTTATAAATGTTTTAAATATAAAAGGGAAGGTTGGGGGGTTAGGTTTTGGCTTTGAAATGACAATATGCTGACTTAAGATGCGTAACACATATCATGCTTCCAACCGCACAGAGCACGCTCCTCCCTCGTACCGCCCTTGTACCACCATCGAACCACAGTCGCACCGCCACGCACCCATCATGAACGTTACCGAAGAGTAGATCTTCTCGCGTTCCCCGGTCGAAACCACTGTTGCTCGCCGGTCGATCATCAATCGCTCTGCTGGAGTGACGTTCGGTTGCGGAGCGAGCGACAGTTCGGTATTGTTTGGAGCATCTGACAGTCTGTACACCTTTAAGATGTAGTGTTTTCAACATTAGTTGAATAAAAACCGTTATCTTTATTGATTAAATATTGAAAGGTACTCTTCCTTTTATTAAATGAAATGATGATATTATGTTGAATATTAGATCAAATTAAATGATAAATCATCTGACAGAATCCAAGGGCAGGGCAGTGGACTGTGGATGTAGTTGGTATAAATACCTACAAACAATCTTTGAATCTGTGCATAAAAATACTGATAGCTTGAATTGGGGTAAGTACGCTAATAAAAGACTAAATGAATCAACAAGATAAGATTTAATAATAATAAGATAATAATAGGCAGATGGCCACATACAAAAAACAATTGTGTCAAATATTTTGGGATCAATAAAATAATAATAGGCAGGTGGCCACATACAAACATTGAATCAAATATTTTGAGATCAATAAAATAATAATAGGCAGATGGCCACATACAAAGATTGAATCAAATATTTTGAGATCAATAAAATAATAATAGGCAGATGGCCACATACAAAGATTGAATCAAATATTTTGAGATCAATAAATAAATAGGCAGATGGCCACATACAAAGGCAATTGTCAAATCTTGGGAAAATTACACATGTGAAATAATGTAGAGAACTACAAAATTTAAATGAAATTAGGCAATGACATTAATGACCATTGAGGTCTGACAATAACTGCAAAGGTATAATGATATTAAATTATTAATGATATTGGTATTAATGATATTGCAATAAATGCAAAGGTATTAATAATGATACCTGAAATGAATATAAATTAAGTGCATTAATGAAAGTTATTACTAAGGTACAATAATAATGATTAAAAAATGACAATGAGCTGTAAAAAATGCTCAGCAAATAACATACATAAAAAATATATGCGGCATAGGCCTACAGTGATTTGAATGTCAAAATAGATTTCGACCTAACAATTAATAGGCGTTACTGGCCTTAAAATATCACTTAAGAGCTAAGGGTAGCTAATAAATACAAATGAGGACAGTCCGGGTTGAATATAGGCGACATGGGCCTTCAATGAAGGATTGTGTCAAGACAGACATCAATTAGAACGAGTAATAGGCGACAGTGGCCTTCAATGAATCACTTGTAAAGCCAAGGGTAGCTGTCAAATCCAATAAATAAATAGGCGTCGATGGCCTCAGTGAAATGAATGTCAAGATAGACATTAACTAAATAGTTAATAGGCGTCACTGGCCTTAGAATAACACTTAAAAGCTAGGGTAGCTAATAAATATAATGAAGATTATCGGGTAAATATAGGCGACATGGGCCTTCAATGAATTGAATGTCAAGACAGACATCAATTAGAACGAGTAAGGCGACAGTGGCCTTCAATGAATCACTTGCAAAGCCAAGGGTAGCTGTCAAATCCAATAAATAAATAGGCGTCGATGGCCTCAGTGAAATGAATGTCAAGCTAGACATTAACTAAACCATAGGTAGGCGTCGGTAGCCTCAGTAAAAGAATGTCAAGATAGACATTAATAAAATAATAAGTAGGCATCAGTGGCCTCAGTGAGTTGAATGTCAAGATAGACATTAATAAAATAATAAGTAGGCGTCAGTGGCCTCAGTGAGTTGAATGTCAAGATAGACATTAATAAAACAATAATGATGCATACGTAAATGAAAATTGAAAAGAACGATTTACATAACCTGAATAAAATTTGAAGAGGAGATGCGGCCAGGCAGACAGGCAACGACTCCGCAATACCAACAGAACAGGACATCAGCAAGCGATGAAGTGATCAGGCCATGCGATGACAAGCATGGAAACTCCATTACAGCAGGCGAATCCCCCAATGGAAAAGTAGGCTGGAGCGAGTAGATTCCAAACGAATAATCCGATCTTCAAATTGTGGAATTTTTGGATTGATTTCCAAACAGTAGAGATGATGCACTTGAAAGTTTGAGGTTCACGAGGTGAAGCCAATTGTAGAAAAATGGCAACTGAAGCTTACACGAGGTTGATTTTAGACAAAGTTTATCCAATTTTAACAGAGTAACTGAGTGAAGAACTCGATGAATAATTGAATCACACTGAAGAATGGAACAAACGAATTAATTTGAGAATAATTCAACTTTAAAAAGGTTTGTAGATCAAATGAATAGCGATGAAACGCTCACACGAGGTTGCAATTTTAGACAAAGTTTATCCAATTTTAACAGAGTAATTGAGTGAAGAACTCGAGATTATTGAATCACACTGAAGAATGGAACAAACGAATTAATTTGAAGAATAATTCACACTTTAAAAACGTTTTGTAAGTCCGATGAATTCAGATGAAGGTTTGGACCGAGCGCAGGAAGCACACTCGCCGACCTCCATGAATAGATAGACAGGAAAAACTAAAGACGCTAGCAACAAAAACGAGAAGGCGGAAATGTAGCCACGTACGTGAAACGTCCACAAACGTTTGGTGAAAAAGTGGCAAATAACTGAAAGGTAAGATGCCAAAAGACAAGATTAAATTCTAAAAAATCGAATAGCACAAATAGTAAAATTGCAACGGCAAACATCCGACGAAAAAATACGAATAAAAGTATAGAAAACCAGCTGATTAGAGCAGTGGCAAAAAAACCGCGACTGAGACGTCACTGGTCAGCGCAGACGCACGAAAGACACAGCGCGCAGACAGACAGACATGATGACAACATGATGTCTACGTAGTAGCAGAACGAATAACAAGTGAAACCGTTCCAATAAATGCTTTGTCAGATTTTACACATCATTGGATATAAATATCAACATCAAAATGGAATGACGGCTCCAGTTACGGTGCTCGGTAACCATCATCACAAAGAACGTTACATTCAAAGAACTGACTGAATGGAACGGGAAAAAACCGTTACTAACGCATGCGCGATACGATGCTGTCTGAGACCGAGAGTGGTTTGTTGAAGAGATGGCCTTGAATGCATCTTTAAGGTCTTTCAGTGGGACCACTGAACTCACCAACAGAGTTCAGACTGGAATACAGCCTTCTATAATAAGATAGCTGTACTCAAATCAATCCATTACATTTTTCGATCCAACATTTTTTGATGGAATCCATGCCAAGTATATTACATAAACTTATTTTATATCCTTTTCTGTAATTTGATTCAAAACTTTCAGATCAAAAATCAGTTTTTATCTCCCACATACACACACCTGAAATCATGGCGGCTAGTTTGAAAAGTTTATGTATACAACAATCTAAACTTCAAATCAACAATGATCTACTTATTCGTTCAAGATATTCTATTTTAATTTTCTTAAAACGTATAGTTAATAAATTATTGATATTGCATAAAAGTATAATGTTGTAGCCACATGTTGATGGGGGGAATAATTTGATTTTGACCGCTTTTCAGTCGAGCCAAGCAATACAGAACGCATGCGCAGAGTTCAAAAGCAGAACAACAAAACTTCATAAGAAAAGAAAATAGTAACCTGAAAAATGTTATTTGCATTATTAAATTTGTAATTATTGAGCATTATTCGCTTTCATTTCTGGGGACTTTTGCAAGAGGTAATAGCTATATAAACTATTTATTAAAATCATAGATCAAATAATATATAATGCAGATCATTAACTTCAAAAATGTATTTTGTCAAGTAGCAATCTTGAACACATTTTGATATCGTACTTTTATATTAGGCTATCATATCAATCCTAAAAAAATGTAAAAAATTGTAGTAGATTTAGTATAGAAATTATTCTAGTAACATTTCAAAATCCATAGCTATAAATCTTGAAAATTATTATTCATGAAGCTAAGGTTACCGTACTCTATGTAGCGTGTTTGTTTTTAATAGCTTTTTAGAGACTTATCAGAGTATTTGTCAGAATTTACAAGAAATACGGTAATACAAAAAAAGAGGAAAATACACAAAAGACCCTTTGCAAACACAAACTCTGCCGTGGTATAGAACACTCTAACCATCAATAAGCTCTTCAACTCCTACTCAAAAACATGGAAATCATTACAATTTTGCAAATTAGTTGGGAGCTTTCTAATAAATTTAAGGATTATATTATGTTGGCTTTTTCCAAGAGCTGTTCTATGATACAGTGAAGCATAGTCTCCCTATTTGTTGTATTTTATCTATGTTTATCAGCATTTCTAGACATAGTCTTTCTTTTAACATGCATATAACCTCATATTATATAAATAGTGGGAACAGGTAGTATGCTTAGTTCTTTAAAGTTATCTCTACAGGACTCTGTAGTTATAATACCTTTAATTGCCCTCACAGTCTTTTTTTGGAGATTGAATACTACAAATTTTGCAGGACCCACCCCACACGACAATGGCATTGCGGATGTGTGACATTATTAGCGAATGGTAGACTGTCATTGTCAGCTTGGTATCATTCAATCTTCTTATTTGTCGGAGTGCAAAAATGCCAGGTGTAATCCTCCCATAGAGCTGATCAGTTTAACAATCCCATAAAAGATATTGGTCAATGCAACCCTAGGAATTTTACAAAATGAGGCTGGCCAACATTTTTGTCATTAATTTGCACATTGATATGATTTGTTATCCTGGAACAATTTCTACATCTGAATTGTAAAAAATGAAAGATACTAGGCTAGGCTATAGCATTTATATTCAATAAATATTTTATTTCCATCCTGAGAGCTGCAAATGTGTGATGCATCATCTGCATACATTGAAACTCTACCCTGGGATATAACTTGTGGCACATCATTTACATAGCCTATAGCGAAAATAACAATTGACCAAGTATAGAGCCCTGGAGTACTGACACCAGCCTTCACCGATACCTTAGGCCTATTTGATTTGATGTAGCTAATTAATTATTACCCCTTTCTCTTCCCTTGTTATTTTAACACATTAAGACCTATCCAGGAGATAGGACCTGAACCATTCCAGTTCAACATCCCTCACACCAGCAACACTAACTTCTTTAGCAAAATTGAATGATCAACACACTCAAAAGCTTTGCTTAAATCAAGAAAAATCCCAACAGCTATCTCACCCTTATCCATCATTTATCAATATATCCTAAAACATGGATACAATTGCCGTCTTTGTGGATCTTTCCTTCTGAAACCCTTATTCAACATTTTCTGCAAGATATTCAATATAGCGAACCGTGGGAGTTTGGCTCGTGCCGTGGTGATAGAAGGAGTGTTTCCGTAGCTGCTCTGCTCTGATAAGATAGGCCTAATTCTGATTCTACTTGTAGAGATTAATGTTATTCATTGTTTCCGTAGCATTTCATAACCTAGAAAGTATATTTTAAAAATTATCAACAATATTGCAATAACTATAAATTTCAAATCTAATAAATTAATTCAACTCCAATAATATTTTATAAATTTTATTAACATATCATTAGTAGTTCAACTATAGTAGTTTTACTTTATCAGTTACATTATAAGTAGCTTAAATTCTTCGATTACGTTTGACTCTGATACTTTTCAAATAATTATTCCTAGAATCAATTGATAAATTTTCAATCTAAATACCAGATAATTTTATCACTTGAACGTATTAAAATTTTTCTCCTGTAAATGTCTTTCTAAACCTTAATACTACCATAAATTGAAAATTGAATTGATAAACTGATAACGTTATAAATTCGTTAGTCTCTTAAACCTATCCTTTTCCTGTTTCTTAAAAAAAAACATTTTTTTATGAAACAAAGGTCAGTTGTCGTCGGTCTGCCCATGAGCGAGCATCTCCTGGTTGAAAGCTTATCAGTTTTTAGTTAACCTGTAATAGTTTGTCGCTCCCGTGCTTAGCTTTTGTGATTTTGAATTCAGCTAGCCTAAAAAGTTATACGAATAATACTACTTAGTGATATAAATATGGCAGATAAATGTAAAAAATGTAATGATGTTACACAAGTAAAAGACAGTGTCAAGTGTACCTCCTATAACAGTGCCTTCCACCCGACCTGTTTGGATAGAACTGATTCCAACGATCCAATAAAAAATCACCCCTTCGAAAAAACTGGAAATGTGAACAATGCAATCAAAATGATCGTCAAGACAAAGCCTGTGACCAGTCACAAGACATTCTTGAAGTTATAAATGCATTCCGAAAAGAAAACAACGAGAAACTCGACGCTATGGAGAGCAATTTGAATAAGGTCAGTAACAAGATTAGTGAACTAAATAAACAGTTCAAGGATGTAACTGCTAAGTGTGATAAAAACTCTGAAGAAATAGACAGACTAACTCTTGCTATAATAAATTATCAACTGAAATTGAAGATTTGAAATTAGAAGTAGCCAATCTCCAGCAACATACACACAAAAACAATATTGTGATCTCAGGTACCTATACCTGTAACTAAAGGTGAAAATGTGTGTGCAATACTGCAGAGTTTGGCACTTCAACTCAATATTCCGTTTGAGAGATATGCTATTTCTGCTGCACACAGACTCCCAAGTAGAAATAAAAACTTTACTCCATCAATTGTTGTAAACTTTGTATCGAGGGTCGTGAAAGCAGAATGGTTGTTCGCACGAAATCAAACTAAAAACCTTTCTGCCAGAAATCTTCATGTTAATTTCCCGGAAACCACAATATTAATGAGCACTTGTCTCCACATATGGGGGCCATCTTCAACCATGCAAGAGCTCTCTGTAAGGCTGGAAAACTAGTCAGCGTCTCAGTGAACGATTGCAGAGTACTTGTTAAAAAGCATCAAGCAGGA
>NW_024093087.1:0-12601 GCF_014356525.2 Nilaparvata lugens | reverse complement strand
AGACAGACTAACTCTTGCTATAATAAATTATCAACTGAAATTGAAGATTTGAAATTAGAAGTAGCCAATCTCCAGCAACATACACACAAAAACATATTGTGATCTCAGGTATACCTGTAACTAAAGGTGAAAATGTGTGTGCAATACTGCAGAGTTTGGCACTTCAACTCAATATTCCGTTTGAGAGATATGCTATTTCTGCTGCACACAGACTCCCTAGTAGAAATAAAAACTTTACTCCATCAATTGTTGTAAACTTTGTATCGAGGGTCGTGAAAGCAGAATGGCTGTTCGCACGAAAGCAAACTAAAAATCTTTCTGCCAGAAATCTTCATGTTAATTTCCCGGAAACCACAATATTAATGAGCACTTGTCTCCACATATGGGGGCCATCTTCAACCATGCAAGAGCTCTCTGTAAGGCTGGAAAACTAGTCAGCGTCTCAGTGAACGATTGCAGAGTACTTGTTAAAAAGCATCAAGCAGGACCGGTAATTCGTGTATAGATAGTCATGCCATTCATAGTAGTAGTTTGAGTTAGTATATTGCTGATAATTTGACAATGACTAATAGTATAGTGAGATTAGGCTGCACTTTTAACTGTGATAATTAGTTGAATGGGATAATTGTTTTCATTCATAAGGAATGTAGTAATTTGAGGTGAATTTCACTATAGCATGGAGTAGAGACAGTGGCGGCTCGTCTATGTGTTCAATGGTTCATGAACCCCCAGAATTGAATCAACTTCCTATACAATGATGAATTTGCAACTCAAATAATTATATTTCTATTTTATACTCAAAATTACATCACAACATTTTTCATCACGTAAACTTAATGCCTGTTTTGCGGCCGGTGCCTGAGAGCCCGGAGTGGCTTGCTTGAAAACAGCACCGAATGGAATGACGAGAAGGGTGGAGGTGGAAAGCAGTGTTCATTTCGATGTGAACCCAAAAAACAGGGCTGGTATGGTAGTGGAACGGAGGAGGGGAATCGGTTTGCTAGCACGGAGTTGGTTCACAATCCTGTCTAACCAAGTTTGCACTAGTTCATCCGAGAGTAGCCGAACCTAGCGAGGCAAGTGAAGCATTCGGTAATACTCGGAATGAATCGTGAGTATTCGTGATACGGATACAGTGCCATCTTGAACTTGCTTATAACCAATAAATTTAAATTTGGTGGCAGTAAACAGTAAAAAAGCGGTAAACAAGAAGTAGCCTAAGCGTGACAGTTTTGAGGTTATACGGTATGGTTACGGGTATACACTGTATCAAGTTGTGATAGATCTCACTGCATTTTTCGTTATAAAATTTGTTTTGCATGTAGAAGAATATAGTAATTTCTAGTGTGTTTTGTGTATTCGTGAGTATTTCTAGTGTGTTCAGTATTTGTTAAATACAAACATATTAATATTGAGGGTAGGTGTAAAATAAAACATAATGGTGACCAACTCCCGAAGTAAAAATCAAAAAAGAAAAAATAGAACAGAACAAAAATTTATATTTGTAGAAAATAAGCTCAATCTTTGGGGTGTAATTATTATTGATCACCTTTACACTTGATTATGCGCAATACTCTATATCCTATTGACCTTTCTCTCCAATAGATCATGAGGTTGAACCCCAAGCTAGAAGATCACGAGCCGCTACTGAGTAGAGAACACTTCTCCTTCCTGGTTTCCATCTTCCGTGATAATAGTCATCTCTCTCTAAGACATCTTTCTCTAATTCCTGTCGGGAAATTCCTGTACCGTCAGTTTCAAACAAAATCAAGATGTTTCTATTCAGCAACTCTGATCCTATAATATATTTTTCAGATTATCTCCAATGAATACATTATCTGAATCTTTATTTTGAATTTTCTTTTCTACCACATGTCTCTGTATTTTTGTCTTAAAAAAGATGTTACCAATCATTCATTGCGTTATATTCGTTATTCTGTGAACAGTAGACCTCACGCAGTTTTCTCATTCACAAGTATCTGGTGTCACCTGTTCACCGGCTTCTCAAGACATCTGTGTAATGCATGCAATGAATAATCCACTCGTCAGCTGATTGATTATGGATAATTCTATACTCTGATCAATCCTATTTTCAGAGTAGATGATATCGGAGTATGGAGGAAATTCCTTCTCCTTTCATATTATCCTTAAAATTCGAAATTTCAAAAAAAATTTGTATACATCGACGCGCAGTTAAAAAGGAATGTTCCTGCCAAATCTCATAAAATTCTACCAACATGTTTGGCCGTAAAGTGTATGATGTTTCGCTTCAAAAAGAGAAGTGTATGATGTTTCGCTTTGTGAACATCTTGCTGAAAATCAAATTCTGGCCAAGGAGCAGCATGGGTTTCAGAAAGAAAGATCCACAAAGACGGCAATTGTATCCATTTTTGAGGATATAATTGATATGATGGATAAGGGTGAGAAAGCTGTTGGAATTTTTCTGGATCTAAGCAAAGCTTTCGATTGCGTTGACCATTCAATTTTGTTAAGGAAGCTGGAGTTGATGGGTGTGAGAGATGTTGAACTGGAATGGTTCAGGTCCTATCTCCTGGATAGGTCTCAGTGTGTGGAAATAACAAGGGAAGTGAAAGGGAAGATAATTCATTACTTATCGGATAGAGTATCAGTGAAGGTGGTGTACCACAGGGCTCTATACTTGGTCCTTTGTTGTTTTTGCTATATGTAAATGATGTGCCAAAGTATATCCCAGGGTAGAGTTTTAATGTATGCCGATGACACATCATACATTTGCAGCTCTCAGGATGAAAGTGTGTTAGAAATAGAATCTTTCTTGAACATTAATGCCATAGCCCAGTACCTCTCTCAACTCAAATTAGGAATTAATGAATCAAAAATCCATTTTTTAATTTTAAGCATAGAAATAATTCAGGCCAGATCACTTATTAATGTACAGATAAATGAAAAAAATGTTAACCAGCCTCATTTCGTGAAATCCTAGGGGTTGCTTGGATCAGCATCTCTCTTGGGATTTCTATACTGATCAGCTCTGTGGGAGGATTGCATCTGGAGTCTTTGCACTCCGACAAATAAGAAGATTGAATGATACAAACTCACAATGGCAGTCTACCATCACTCATAATGTCACACATCCGCTATGCCATTATTGTGTGGGGTGGGTCGTGCCAGAATTTGGAGAGGTGTTCAAGCTCAAAAAAAAAGCTGTTAGAGCGATCAAAGGTATTATGCCTTTAGAGTCCTGTAGGAACCAATTTAAAGAATTAGGCATACTAACCGTTCCTCTATTTATATCTATGAGGTGATTATGCATGTTAGAAGACAGACAATGACTAGAAATGCTGATTCGCATGGATACAATACTAGAAATAGAGGAGACTATGCTTCACTGTATCACAGAACAGCTCTTTTTTGAGAAGAAACCTACATATATGGGCCTAAATTTATTAGAAAGCTTCCTACTCACTTGAAAAATTGTGAAGATGTCAATGTTTTTGAGAAGGATTTAAAAAGTTTTTGATGCTTGGAGTATTCTATACAACAGAAGAGTTGTGTGTAGAGAGGGTTCCTTGTGTGATTTTTTTTCTTTTTATGTAATACTGTATGTATTATAAATTTTTGACAATTCCTATACTCTGATTAGAGTCTTGGGAAGCTTTAAAAACAAACAAACAATAAATGCGTTACATACATACATTCAGACAGACGAAAGAAAATCAAGGTTAAAACATAGGCCTCACTGCGTTTGGTCGAATAGTGTATTAAAACATAGACCTCACTACGTTCGGTCAAATAGTGTATTATTGTATGCTTATAATTTCATTACTGTTCTCTGTTATAGTGTGTTATTACATGTTTTATCATTTAATTTTTTCTCATGAAATATTAAGATTACAAATTTATATTGCTCTGTTTACAGCGAAGAAGCTGCCGTGACGAAGAAGTCCATCTCCCTGCAGGTCACTATTGGATTCAAGTCGTCTCATCCGATATCGTTCAAAACACAGGTTAGTTCAAACACTATTTCATTCGAAATCAATGTCACCTTTCATATTTCTAGTGAGTCCCCGGACTGAAGAACTCGCTCAAAATGCCACTGATATCTGCCTATTGAAAGCTGTGGAAGTCAAAGAGGAATAGTTTAAGTTGCATTGGGTTGTTAACCTTCCGGGTTTGCCAGAATATAGACAGTATAGGTTGAATTGGAACTACCTGTTACTCTTCATTGGAAATGCTGACAACTTTAGCTGAAAGAGCTATGATTTACGACGGGTTGCCTATATTTACCGTTTTCGGAATACGATTCACTAAATATAGTCAGGATTAGTTGAATGGGAACTACCTCTTACTTTTCCTTGGAAATGCTGTCAAATTGAGCTGAAAGAGCTATGATTTTTGAGGAGATGCCTACATCTACCCCTTTCGTTAAAGAATTCATTTGATAATAGTCAGTATTGGTTGAATATAGACTATCTATTACTCTTCATTAGAAATGCTGACAAATTGAGTTGAAAAAGTTATGATTTCAGCCAATCGGAGGGCTTCCGGACGAATGCCTCAATGTCTGCAAAATGCCTCATGTGGCAGAGCCCTTACATTGCTGCAAAAGTTACCTATGAAAGAAAAATACACTTTTAAATGTTTATAGACATTATTATCTCCAGCCGCGTCATGGTTGATTTTTTTATACACTGACGCATCAACAAATGTTTCTATATAGTGAGGTCCACGTTATAATGGCAGTGGAGAAAGATAGGAGAAGAACGTTGCCGAACGTTGTCTTGTCAATGCCTTCTATAGACGGTAGCTGATACAGGTTTATTAATGTAATATCAACTGTTAATTCTCGTTTAATATAATAAATTATATTTTATTAAGCAAGAAATTATATTTTACAATAATTTCATAATGGATTTCCATAATTAAGATGAAATATTTTTCAGTATTAATTCTACATTGTTAAAAGACGATCTGACAACTGAGCATAGCGAGAAAGAGATAGCGCTATCCGATTTGTTGAATGATAGACAAGTATGGCAATACCATTGATAATCAAATACTGTCATTATAACGCGGACCTCACTATAGACACATACACTGATATTATAGGGTCCAGCACTGATATAAATTATGTGGGTCCAGCTTCATATAGCTTGACTTTTTGACCGAGTGAAGTGAGGTCTAAGATTCAAGTCGACGGTTTGGCATTTCTCTTAATGTTTAAATGTTTATATATTGCGCATTTACGGCGAAACGCGGTAATAGATTTTCATGAAATTTGACAGGTATGTTCCTTTTTAATTGCGCGTCGACGTATCTACAAGGTTTTTGGAATTTTTGCATTTCAAGGATAATATAGAAGGAAAAAGGAGCCTCCTTCATACGCCAATATTAGAGTAAAAATCAGACTATAGAATATTTTTCATTATAAATCAGCTGACAAGTGATTACACAGATGTGTGGAGAAGCCAGTCTATTGCTGTATTTCCATAAGGTCTATAGTTTCAATCAGGTACTTGTGGATGAGAATACTGTGTGAGGTCTTCTGTTCACAGAACTACTAGTATAGTGAGGTCCACGTTATAATGGCAGTATTCGATTAACATTGGTGTTGCTATCCTCGTCTATTATTCTATACAGCAGATAGCACTATCTTCTTCTAGCTGCTGGCCAGTGGTTTTTTTAATAATTTAGAAATATGATTTTAAAAATAGATAGATAGATAAAGAATTTTTATTTTCCAATTCAAGCATACAATACAAACGTGGAGCTCACTATATGCAAGATCGCCTTATGTGGCTTGGCCCTAATTGTGTGTTGACAGCTGACATTCAGAGACGGTAGTGGCGCGCAGACGGCGGTGACGGTGATGGCTACGGCCGACAACTGTCTGCTCACGACGCATGCGTTCTCGCTGCTCAAGTATAGGGCGCAGACGGATGCTACTACGCATGCGTGTGACACCATCCAGTACAACCATGTCGAGTTTGTGAAACGGAGCAGTTCGGTCACAAATCTGCTGGCATCAGACGATGCAGCTGCCAAATCGGTCTGTAACAATTCAACAAATTTTTAAAATTTAGTGCAGTTTGCACAGTCACAGTTTAAACCGAATTTCATTCTAAACTGGATTAAATCAATATCAAGTCTCGTTTGTCATAGAGTGATTCATTTTTACTTTCCTTGCCCTATTACCATAGGTAAGGAAAGTATTGCTTTCCGAAAAAAATTAAGGTACCCCAATTTCTAAATTTCTATACGTTTCAAGGTCCCCTGAGTCCAAAAAAGTGTATAGGTCGGTATGTGTGTGTGTTTGTATGAGTGAAAATTTCTTTGTACATGATATCTCATCTCCCAATTAACGGAATGACTAGAAATTTGGAAATTAAGTCCTTACACTATAAGGATCCGACACGAACAATTTCGATCAAATGCAATTCAAGATGGCGGCTAAAATGTTGTCAAAAACAGGGTTTTTCGCGATTTTCTCGAAAATGGCTTCAACGATTTTGATCAAATCCATACCTAAAATAGTCATTGATAAGCTATATCAACTGCCACTAGTCCCATATCTGTGAAAATTTCAGGAGCTCCGCCCCATCTATGCAAAGTTTGATTTTAGATTTTCAATTATCAGGTCTCAGATATAATTTAAACAAAAAAATTCAAGTGGAAAAGATTGAGCATGAAAATCTCTACAGTTAATTATCAGTAAAATTTTCACCTAAAATTCAAAATAAGCTCAAAATTCGAGAAAATGTGATTATTAAATTGCAAACTGTTGATTCTATTAAATCATTCACTATAAAGAGATAGCAGAGCTCGTGTGTCTCCAGCGTTATTGTCCTGTCACCAGCTGGCTCAGATCTTTGAATAGTAGACTTGAGATGCGCGGGAACACTAGCGTAAGGTGATCAATTTTAATAACGGCAAGGAAAGTTGTGTGAGTGCGCCACACCAGATTTCTATTTTAAGCCACCAGCTGATTGAATTCGGTTTAAGCTTTGACTGTGCAAACGGCCCTTAAACTTTCAACGGTTATCGTTTTTTTTTCGTTTTTTCAATTATGTGGTGATTTCTTCAATTATACATTTCAAAATGGGAGGGCAGCAAAACATGTCTGCCGTATTGAATGGTGATCCGTAAGGCAATGAGATTGAGATTTATGTTCAATAAGATGAAAAGTACAGGGTGCCACAGAATAACGGGAACTTTTAAAAAAAGCCCTCATAAAACATTAGTGGACGGGCAAAAATGATTATTTCAAACTAATGTAAAGTTCAAGACTTGCAATTGAGAATTCAATCAATCAATCAATAGTTTATTTTTCCTCATACAATGCATACATGAATGTATAATTACATAAATACAATTGACAATTAACAATAATAGGTAAAAGTAAAATAGTATTATTATTAAAACGGAAAGTCCCTGAAAAGGTTAAAAACCTGAGCGCAGGGGCGAGTGTTATTACTAATACAAAATTATTCTAAGATAAATAAAATTGGTGGATTCCTATTAACATCTAAATTTGAAAAAATACAAAGAGGAAAGTAAAAAAAGTAAGAAAATACGAGATAATAAAATAAAAAGCAGACATCTTGAATGATTGTGAACTTATCCTAGTTACAATATTACAAGAAATCACTTATCCTAGGATGTGAAGAAGCAATCCATAAATCTATCTCTCTCAGAAGTCTTCCATTCAAATTATCTGTTATAAAAAAAGTAGGTATCACATTTATAAGCTTATGAACAATATAATCAAACTGTCTTCTACAAATGGATAGAACTGCATTGTGTGGTTCAAAGGTAATGGTTGAGGGACGGAGATTGTAAGGCGATATACGGAGGTTGAAAAGTTCTCTATGTTTATTAATGTAAATAATCAAATTCTTTATATACAGCTGCTCAACCGTCAATACATTCAATTCAATAAAAATACTGTCACTTGGAAATCGTTTAGGTTGCCAAAAATTGCCTTTAATAATGCTTTTTGGATGGTGAATATCTTATTGAAGTGATTGGAATAAGATGCACCCTAAATTTTTATACCATACTGAAGATGAGATTGAATGTAGGCAAAGTAAACTAATTTTGAAACGGCTATGTTACCCAACCTGCTGATATTATAAAATTTGTTTATCCAGTGCTTGAGTTTATTACAAAGCTTATCTATGTGAATATCCCATCGCAAATGCTGATCAACTATAACGCCTAGATATTAAATAATTTTCTCTTTTCAATTTTGAGCAGCCACAGCTATCGTTCGAGATTGAAAGAGTACAGTTTAAATCATGAATATGAATGTGGTCTAGATCAAGTGGTTGGCCAACCATATTGGGAGAGAAGGTCATGAAGACGCTTTTATTCGAATTAAGAGTGAGAATGTGCTCATCTAACCAGGTCTTAACAGTCTTCAATCCCGACTCTGCAGTTTTCTTCACCTCCTCCAAGACGGTCCGGTAAACACTAAAGCGGTATCATCCGCAAAAGCGAGTGTCACACAGTTTTTCAATTCAAGTTTGATTAAATCATTAAATATAGAGAAAAGAGAATCGGAGATAAAACAGTTCCTTGAGGAAGACCGTAATCATTCAACTGTTTAAAAAGTTTTATTCCTATAGTAAGGATTTGGTATCTATTTGTAAATAACTGCCAAATAATTTGAGGGGTATACCGCGTATGCCAATCTTTTCTATCTTTTTTTAGTAATTTGGAATGTGGGATTGTATCAAAGCTTTGGCTAGGTCCAGGAAGGTAGCTATTGTTTTTTTATTTTCAGTGAAGTTATTTGAAATTGTTTGGGTTAAGAGGGTTATAGAATCAATTGTACTTTTGTTCGCCTGAAATCCATATTGGTTTTTATGAATGACATTATGTTTAAGTAGGTAACAAACTAGCCGGGACTTGATCAATTTTTCAATTAGTTTAGCGATACCACTCAGCAGACTGATTGGACGGTAGTTTGTTGGGTCTTTATGATCACAAGACTTATGTAGCGGTATAATATTGCCAACTTCAAACTATCAGGAATAGAATTATTAAAACATCTATCACTTTCTGACAATTACTTCTTTAGATGGCTTCCTCCTGCACGAATACACTCTTGAAATCGGTGTTGACCGATTCCTCATTGATCGCTGCAGCATCTGCGTTTCCTGGTCCCATGATCGGTCACCTGTGATTCTGTTTGTGGAGCTATTTAAAATCAAACGTTCCACAAACTTGACAATAACTGTGGTTAAAAATCATACCATACAATCAAAATGAAATTAACAATATCCCATGAAAGTTGCAGCACTCGTTCAGGAATCGTCAACACAGATTTCAAGAGTGTATTCGTGCAGGAGGAAGCATCTTAAAGAAGTAATTGTCAGAAAGTGATAGATGTTATTAATAATTCTCAAATGGCAAGTCGGAACTTTACATTAGTTTGAATAAAATCATTTTTGCCCTTCCACTAATGTTTTATGGCGTTTTCAAATTTCCCGTTATTCTGGGACCCGTATAAGTTGCTGTGACAGTTTGCAAGCTGTTCTACTCGGTATTAAACTATTGATTATATTCATGATATAATATTATCAATTTATTTTAATAAATTTCAGGGTCTGGAGAGAAGAGTAATGAAGTCGCAGACCTCTCTATCGGTGTCGAGCCTGGCCGGTCGGCAGAATTCCTCCTTCATTTCGCACACTAAAAACTCGAAATATCTCAAGTTGCCCTGGCAATCGATACCTGAATTCCCGTGTAAGTAGTGCAATAATTATACAGAAACTATCAGATCATCCATGTTGAATTTGGTTCTAGAAATAGAATTTAATAGTACATGGTGGGGCCACAGTATACATACAGTATGGAAACCTGGCTAGTACCCTGTCGCAAAATCCGCCATCTTGTTAGGAAGCGCCGCATTGTAATAGTATTGATCGTTGGTATCAATTGATCCAGCTCACTGCCACGAGCCAATCATAAGACCAGGATTGGAACTTCCCAAGGTCACGTGGACGTGTCTAGTATGTGCGTAATGTAAAAAGCATTGGTTCGATAGGGCGTTTATTGACAGTTTCCATTCTGTACCTATTCTGTGGTGGGACAGAGCCCCATATTCATGTTATTCATTGATCAATACATTAAACTATTTGAAAATATACAGAGTGGGGCAGGGTCATCAGCAGCAATACACAGATGTAGCGTATTTTTGAAGTTTTAAAACGCATTTTGGCACACTGCGATTGGTGAGGCCTGGATCTTTTCTCTGATTCGCTCCTTTAGCTTTCCAAGGTGTGTGGGCGATCTTTGAAAAATATTATTGAAGTAAACCCAAAAATTCTCATATGCTTAAATCGGGTAAGCTGCTGATGGCCGCCATTTAACTGATATAATCTCCAAAAAATTAACAATAAAAACAATAAATTTCAAACTGAATTGAACCCATTAAAGATTGAACGGTAATACTTCTTATAACTCTTCCAAACTCGCCCCACTCAATAAAAAATATCAAATAATTGATAATTCAAATAGTATTAACATATTTATCAATGAATAATACATGATATATTTGAAATTGTCTAATGATAGAAGCCTAAATATATAGCTCAGTGTGGTGTAGTTTATAGAAAACTTGTAGTAGAATATTGACATATAATTCCAAAGCCTTAGTAGATTGAAGAGCTATATCCTTTCAAACGCTTTTATTTTTCTTAAGGCCGACTCCAGACATGCGTCATTCGGCGAACACTGAGCAGCAAATCGCCGAATCGCGAGTCGGTGGATGGATGTTTTGTCTACTCGCAAGGCAAGCGAACATTCGTGCTCGTTGGTTCCCGTTCAGGGTCGGACTTTTGTACTCATCAAGTGGACGAGTGTTGGCAAAAGCTAACTTTGCCTCATCCACACATTCGGCTTGGTGCTTATTGTATCATATGTTGTTGTGTTTTTGTTTTACTTTCCTTGCCCTATTACCATAGGTAAGGAAAGAAGTATTGCTTTCCGAAAAAAATTAAGGTACCCCAATTTCTAAATTTCTATACGTTTCAAGGTCCCCTGAGTCCAAAAAAGAGATTTTTGGGTATTTGTCTGTATGTGTGTGTGTGTGTATGAGTGTATGTGCGTCTGTGTAAACGATATCTCATCTCCCAATTAACGGAATGACTTGAAATTTGGAACTTAAGGTCCTTACAATATAAGGATCCGACACGAACGATTTCGATCCAATGCAATTCAAGATGGCGGATAAAATGGTGAAAATGTTGTAAAAAACAGGGTTTTTCGCTATTTTCTTGGAAACGGCTCCAACGATTTTGATTAAATTCATACCTATAATAGTCATTGATTAGCTCTATCAACTGCCACGAGTCTCATATCTGTAAAAATTTCAGGAGCTTTGCCCCATCTATGCAAAGTTCGATCTTGGATTCTCAATTATCAGGCTTCAGATACAATTTTAACAAAAAAATTCAAGTGGAAAAGATTGAGCATGAGAATCTCTACAATTGATGTTTACTAACATTTTCTCCTAAAATTGAAAATAAGCTCGAATTCGAGAAAATGAGATTATCCAATTGCAAACTGTGGCAACTGTTGATTCTATTAAATGATTCACTATGAAGAGATAGCAGACCTCGTATTTCTTCAGCGTTATTGTCCTGTCACTAGCTGACTCAGATCTTTGTTTATAAGTAGACTTGAGATGCGCGTGAACACTAGCGTCAGGTGATCAATTCTCATAACGGCAAGGAAAGTTGTGTGAGTGCGCAACACCAGATTTTTGGATTTGGATCTACATTGAGGTCATTTGTAGCTTCTCTGTTTCAATTTAATAATGTATGTAAAAGCGTGTTCTCTCTGTAAGATCGCTCTCTGTGTGTCCAGGCCTTCATGATTGAATGAATTGATTTACAATCAGAACAAATCCCAGCGCCGAATTTATTCTATTCCACTCTATTCTGTTGTAAATAATCGTTGATGACGATTTATGATGATTCATTAAATATACTATAATAAAGGAAAGAACTGGCTTATACACGACCGGAATAGGAAAATAATTATGTTTGACGGACGCATCATCACGTCTGAACTACTGGACTGATTAACTTGAAATTTTTCATATAGATTACTTTAAATCACCGAGGATGTTTATAGGCCTATTTTTAATTCTTCACGATTTCTATACGTCACAAGTTGTCAGTTTGTCAGTATTAAATAGATTCTTGCGGAGCTCGGGTTACTTGCTAGTCTATGAAATAATAAAGGAAAGAATTGGTTATACACGTACGGGATAGGAAAATTATGTTTGACGCATCATCACGTCTGAACTACTGACTGATTAACTTGAAATTTGCATATAGATTCTCATTAACCGAGGATGGTTATAGGCCTATTTTCAAATCAAAGTTCATTCATCCAAAAACAATTACAATACAGATCTGAATACTATGACATTTAATACAAAGAAGTTTTATGCATTGAATAATTTCTTAATAGGCATAGATAATTCAATGAATAAATATACACCCCACTATAAATTATATGTGTTGGGGTATAAGTTATTAGTTGCTTGTTGCATGTTATAATTATTATTTACAAACTTCATTCAGTATATAGGATTAAGTTTTTTATA
>NW_024093086.1:0-9639 GCF_014356525.2 Nilaparvata lugens | reverse complement strand
GGACATATCAATGTCCATTCTTCGGAAACAATATTAAAAATATCCTCCCCACTAGCTCTCTACCAAAGATAATAGATAGATAGAATAGATCTTAATGGAATAAACGTTATTTTTCTTCTCAAGCTACTTTTCAATAACTAGGCTATCTTGGGATTGAGATGCATGTTATAAATCCAGCACCTGATCAACATTGGTGTTGCTATCCTTGTCTGTCACTAGACACAGCAGATAGCTCTATCCTTTTCTAGCTACGCAAACGTTGACATTCAATCTCAGTCATGAAAGTTTATGATTTAATCATTTATAATATTTTATTATACAAATAGGATTATATAGAATTGGCTTATACAAGTAGGGGATAGGAAATACACGATGACACATCATCACGTCTCAACTAATCAACTGATTAACTTGAAAATTTGCTTATAGATTCTTATTTTACCGAGGATGGTTATAGGCCTGTTTTCAATTCTTCAAGATTTCAGTAGGTCAAGTTTTCAGTTTGTCAAGTTTCCAATTAGACCCTTGCGGAGCACGGGTTACCTGCTAGTATAGTTATTTGTGCAACTAGTGCGCAAAGTGACAGTTTGCTGCACCGAAAGAAACGTTTACGCCCGAGCCGTAGGCGAGGGCGGAATGGTTGTTGAGTGCAGCAGAGGAACTTTGCGCACGTATTTCACATTAAGTTTTCCTACAGTTACCATTGAATATGAAAAGTGGGTAATTATGGGTAAAATTGCCTGAAATGCATCAAATGTTTTTCTGTGTAATTTTATTATTGATAAAAACCTTAATCCTAAAATCCTAAGTCCTCGTTGTCCTTGGTTATAATATATAATGAATAATAATTAGCGCGTTGTGCTTGGTTGCACCTCTGCTCACTATAGCAGCCACAGCAGTCACTGTTACCAACTTCATTTTGATTTTGCTGCACTGTTGCTCCATATAACCTACTAAGTATTTTGCGTTGCCATGTTGCAAATCTGAAGTGCAGAAAAATTTTTCCCGCACTAGAGCGGAAAAGTGATTCTTTGCGTTCTGTAATCAGTGCAGCAATGGCCACTTTTCAACGTAACTGTAGGAAAACATAATAAACTTTATTCTCCTTCTCAAGTCACTAGACTACAGTGAGATTAACGTTAAAATTATCAGAACAACATTGATCATCATCATCAATAGAGTGCTTGCGTAGCAGCATAGAGATCCCGGGTTTAAACCCTCTCAATACCAAAAGTTTTTTAACCAGATCACTCCCGTGTTATCGGATGGGCACGTTAAACTGTCGGTCCCGGCTGAAGTATGACAGTGTCGTAAGGCCCATTGACGGCTTAACTTATAATATATTGAGGCGGTGGGACCTTCCCGCAAGGGACTCCCCACCAACAAAAGCCATACGAATTTACTTTACTATTGATCAACATATGTTTGCTATTCTTGTTTGCTATCATTGGACAAAGCAGATAGCGCTATCCTTCTCTAGCTCTGCAACGTTGCCTGATCAGTTTTTATCAATGTAGAAATATATGATTAATTGACCAAATATTTAATATCAATCATGAAAATTCATTATCTGATGATTGAAAAATATATTCTTTTGACGAAGGTGATGGATTTATTATTTCAAACTTAAATTACTACTTTTTCAATTAATAATAATACTGTATTTATTATTGAATTGTAATGTAAATGTTTTATTGATGTATTTTTTGATGGAAATAAATTGAATCAATATTATTATTCATTACTATCATAACAAGAATGAACACTAAATATTATATCTTCTATATATATAAAAGCGAAATGGCACTCACTCACTGACTGACTGACTGACTGACTCACTCACTCACTCACTCACTCGCAGAACTAAAAATCTACCGGACTAAAAACGTTAAAATTTGGTAGGTATGTTCAGTTGGCCCTTTAGAGGCGCACTAAGAAATCTTTTGGCAATATTTTAACTCTAAGGGTGGTTTTTAAGGGTTTAAAGTTCGTCTTTTAGCATGTATATTCTTCTTATTTCAATATCTTAATTATAATTGAAAAATGTCCATACCATATGTTAGTATAGAACTATAATCTAGAGAGAGTACCTCTTCGGAACAGTTGTTAACTGGTAACTAAATTAATAATTTTGTCAGGTTGGCATTAAGTTGAGTTGACTTTGTTAGGTTGGCACCAAGTTGAAGATTGAAATGCATTTATAGCGGAAAAATTGATTGGGCACTGCTACTTCAATCAGAGCTATTCCTGGGAATATTATATTACTAGCAGTTAGGCTCGCTTTGCTCGCCATATCCGTTTAATCTGGACCCCCGACTGGATCGTCCTAACATATGATAAAAATGCTCAATTCGCTCGCCTGCTGATCTCATTCTTGGACGATCCATAGACGGATATGGCGAGCGAAGCGAGCCTGACGGCTAGTTAGATATACCGGTATGTATTATGGAAAACTCATTGAAATTTATCAATATTATTTTATTATTTTGTGTTATTTGAGAATATTTCTTGGTGTTATTCTCGTCCTAGGTATGACGTTAAACTGCCCATAGTCTCCTCAGAAGGAGGATGGATGGAAAAAGAAGAATGATAAGTGGTGGAAGTTGATGAATAATGTAAAACATATAATGGAAAAGGACTAGGAAGTCGGTGGAAAAGAAAGGACAGAAAATTGTTGGAGAAGGGGTACAATAAAAATAGAAAATATAAATAATAGGTTGACGATGGACATGTCTAGGAAAGAAGTTATGAAGATATTGATTGATTGATTGATTGATGAGTACTTTATTTATGTAGATTACAATATACTGTCTTATACACTTATATACAATGGCTTACAATACAGCAAAATTATAGATGAATTTACATAATATAGACTAAGAAAATAATTATTGAACTGTATATGATATGAAAAAGCAATTTGTAATAATAACTATAGATAATAATCATATTGTTATGCATCTACATAAATTGGCGGAGCTTTGGACATATCAATGTCCATTCTTCGGAAAGAATATTAAAAATATCCTCCCCACTAACTCTCTACCAAGAGGAGAGGAGAGGAGGAGGAGAAGAAGAAGCACTGGGAGAGGAGAAGGAAGAGGAAGGAGGAGGGGAAGGAGTGAAGAAGAAGACGAAGATGAAGAATGCAGGACACGGAATCTGCAGTGAAAACTTTCCTATTTATTTGAATAGCTTGTAAATTATATAGAACATTTGTGGTATGGTTAACAGTCAATTTTGATTGAATTCATTGTGAAAAACCATGTCTGTAATGTGAAAAAAGACGCTTTTCTTGTGGAGGTGAGAAGGGGAGGAAAATAAGAAGTGTGAGGAGGACGAAAAGAAAAAGAAGAAGAAGATGGAGAAGTAGGAGAAGGAAAAGAAGAAGTGAGAGGAGGAGCACTAGTAGAAGATGAATAAGAAAAAGAAGAAGAAGAAGAAGAAGAAGAAGAAGAAAAAGAAGAAGAGGAGGAAGAAGAAGAAGAAGAAGAGGAAGAAGAAGGAGGATAATCCTAGACCCCACTAAAACCCACCAGCCTACCACTGACTAGGCATTTACGTCAGAAACTTCAAATTCAACAAGTTGATCTCTGTGTATGCCTGAGGGGGATGACATCACAACGTTGCATCACTCCAAAATTGTGGATGACTCACTTTTTGGGGGGCTGTGAACCCCCCCTAACAGTAAATTATGGGGGGTGACCTCCTTCTCCTCCTCCACTCCTCCTCTTCTTCTTCATCATCATCCTCCTGATGAAAACTTGACAAACTGGGAACATGAAAAATTGAAAACTTTACCAAAAAGGGTCTTGAATACCCTGAGAACTGTCTAACTATATTGGAGAAGGGTGGGTGTGTTCTTTATATTGGGTTATTCTGTGATACGTAATAGTGTGTGTCCATAATTGTGCAACATATGTTCAACATTCGTGCAACTTTCCTCAGTTTCTTGCGTTTTCTTGCCGCTTGCAACAAACTATTAGTAGTTCTGTGAACAGTAGCTCACGCAGTATTCCTCCACAAGTACCTGATTGAAACTATAGACCTTATGGAAAAACGCATAGACTGACTTCTCCACACATCTGTGTAATCACTTGTCAGCGGATTTATGATGAATAATTCTATGTCTGATTTTTAGTCTAATATTGGCGTATGAAGGAGGCTCCTTTTTCCTTTATATTATCCTTGAAATGCAAAATTTCCAAAACCTTGTATATACGTCGACGCGCACTTGAAAAAGGAACATACCGTCAAATTTCATGAAATCTATTACCGCGTTTCGCCGTAAATGCGCAGCATATATAACATTTAAACATTAACAGAAATGCCAAACCGTCGACTTGAATCTGGACCTCACTTCGCTCGGTCAACTACCCACATGATTTTGTGCAACATAAATTATGTACAATATTCTTGACTTTCCTCAGTTTCTTGCGTTTTTCTTGCCTCTGCAACTATACTACTCACAGGATTATTGGCAACATATTATGTTCAACATTCTTGCAACTTTCTCAGTTTCTTGCGTTTTTTCTTGCCTCTTGCAACTATCTACCACCAAATTATTGTGCAGCATATTTATGTCAACATTCTTGCAACTGTTTTTCAGTTTCTTGCGTTTTTCTTGCCTCTTGCAACTATACTACTCACAAAATTATTGTGAAGCATATTTATGTTCACATTCTTGCAACTTTTTTCAGTTTCTTGCGTTTTTCTTGCCCCTTGTAACTATCCTACTCACATAATTATGGGAAACATATTATGTTCAAAATTCTTGCAACTTTCCTCAGTTTCTTGCCTCTTGCAACTATACTTCTCTGTAATATTACTGTACAACATATTATGTTCAACATTCATGCAACTTTCCTGCTTCTAGCGTTTTCCTTGCCTTTTACAAATACAGGTATACCTGTATACTTCTCACATAATATTATTGTACAACATATGTTCAACATTCTTGCAACTTTCCTCAGTTTTACGTTTTTCTTGCCTCTTGTAACTATACTTTTCACATAATATTATTGTGCAACATATGTTCAACATTCTTGCAACTTTCCTCAGTTTCTTGCTTTTTTCTTGCCGCTGCAACTATACTGCCCACATGTGCAACATATTATGTTCAACATTCTTGCAACTTTCTTGCTTCTTGCGTTTTTCTTGCCTCTTGCAACTCAACTCACAATCTTCCTCTATTGAACGAGCGTTGCCTGATCTCTGCTTTGTATAGAGGATAGCTGATACCCGTATATCTGTAGTAATATCAACGGTTCATCCTTGTTTCAAATAATCAATTATATTTTATTTGTCAAGAGATATATTTTTCATTGATAATATAAGAAATTTGTATAATTGTTTATTTATTATTCCTCTACATTGTTGAAAAACGATCTGGCAATGTTGCAGAGCTGGAAAATGATAGTGCTATCTGCTTTGTTGAATGATAGACAGGGATAACAACATCAATGTTGATCAAATACTGCCATTATAACGTGGACCTCACTATAGAAAGATGATACAAATATGATAGACAAGGATAGCAACACCAATGTTAACTAGTAGTTCTGTGAACAGTAGACCTCACGCAGTATTCTCATCCACAAGTACCTGATATCAACTGTTTTAAATGTTAACAAAATCAGTTCACGTTTGAATTTTTATTCCATAATTTATTAATATTTATATTAATTTAAACAATGAATAGTATTCTATTCCAGAATTTATTTAATATTCATCCAGTTCCGTGATAATCTTTCCATCTAATGAAAATTAATTTTTTTTCAATCAGAAATATTATAATTTCTTCAGCATTATTTAGTTCATTGACTTATTTTTAATCACCTATTAAATTAGTTTTTTCGAATGTGAGGATATTGATACTGATGGACACGCATAATAATACCATGACTGCAAAACAAAATATTGAAACCAAAGACCTTAAAGCTGCGATTAGACCAAATTTATTAACAAAATGTTAATAACTCAATCCTTATAGATTATATTAGATTGAACTTAACTTATCATACACATGATGAACATGTGTGTTTGTCAACTTGCGTTCAATCTAATAGAATCTATAAGGATTAAGTTATTAACATTTTTGTTAACTGATTTGTTAACATTTTGTTAATAACTTTGGTGTAAACTCAGCTTGAAGATGCATACCTCTTCAAGGTCTTTGATTGAAACTATAGACCTTATACAAATCCAGCAATAGACTGGCTTCTCCACACATCTGTGTAATCACTTGTCAGCTGATTTATGATGAATAATTCTATAGTCTGATTTTTACTCTAATATTGGCGTATGAAGGAAGCTCCATTTTCCTTTTATATTATCCTTGGAATGCAAAATTTCGAAAAACCTTGTATATACGTCGACGCGCAATTAAAAAAGGAACATACCTGTCAAATTTCATGAAAATCTATTACCGCGTTTCGCCGTAAATGCGCAACATATAAACACTTGAACATTAAGAGAAATGCCAAACCGTTGACTTGAATCTTAGACCTCACTTCGTTCGGTCAATAAAATCCTGCCATTGTAACGTGGACCTCACCATAGTATTGGAACATTATGGTGATACCATAGAAAAAAGATAGCATAACTCAACATGTGCTATCTTCTCGCTATGGTGATACGTAATAGGTTATCAACTTTCATGCAACTTATGTTCAACGTCCTTGCAACTATTGTGCATTATCCTTGCATCTTGATTGGTGCCATCATAACGTGGACCTCGCTATAGTGTGAGGCATGCAGCAGAGTTGAATGCCTCTTTTGAGGAACACAAGTTGAACGATTATAAGGACTCTTGACAGAAATCTATATGCCTACGTAACAGTATTGATTTTCCTGAGCTAAACTCCCTCTCCTATTGGTAGATGAGTGTTGAGGTAGCCTAGAAACGAGATTCTATAGAGAGGAAACTCTCAAGCAACGGTAAAACATTTGTATCTAAACTTATTTGTATTGTCTTCTGTAAAAGTCATACGTTTTTACTTTCCTTGCCCTATTACCATAGGTAAGGAAAGTATTGCTTTCCGAAAAAAACTAAGGTACCCCAATTTCTAAATTTCTATACGTTTCAAGGTCCCCTAAGTCCAAAAAGTGGTTTTTGGTGTTGGTCTGTGTACACGATATCTCATCTCACAATTAACGGAATGACTTGAAATTTGGAACTCAAGGTCCTTACACTATAAGGTTCCGACACGAACAATTTTGATCAAATGAAATTCAAGATGGCGGCTAAAATGGCGAAAATGTTGTCAAAAACAGGGGTTTTCGCGATTTTCTCGAAAAGGGGTCCAACGATTTTTATCAAATTTATACCTAGAATAGTCATTGATAAGCTATATCAACTGCCATAAGTCCCATATCTGTGAAAATTCCAGGAGCTCCGCCTCATCTAAGCAAAGTTTGATTTTAGATTTCCAATTATCAGGTTCCAGATATAATTTAAACAAAAAAATCAAGTAGGAAAGATTGAGCATGAAAATCTCTACAATTGATGTCCAGTGACATTTTCACCTAAAATTCGAAATAAGCTCGAAATTCGAGAAAATGTGATTATTCAATTGCAAACTGTTGGCAACTGTTGATTCTATTGAACCATTCACTTTGAAGAGATAGCAGACCTCTTATGTCTCCAGCGTTATTGCCCTGTCACTAGCTGGCTCAAATCTTCGAATAGTAGACTAGAGATGCGCGGGAACACTAGCGTCAGGTGATCAATTTTCATAACGGCAGGAAAAGTTGTGTGAGTGCGCCACACCAGATTTTTACCTTCCTTGCCCTACTACCGTAGGTAAGGAAAGTATTGCTTTCCAAAAAAATTAAGGTACCCTTATTTCAAGTTTTCTATACGTTTCAAGGTCCCCTGAGTCCAAAAACATGATTTTTGGGTGTTGGTCTGTGTGTGTATGTGTGTATGTATGTATGTGAACACGATAACTCCATTCCTAATTAACCGATTGGCTTGAAATTTTAAACTTAAGGTCCTTATACCATGAGGATCCGACCATAAGAAATTCAATAAAATTCAATTCAAGATTGAGCTCCGTAATATTTATGAGAAAAATGGCGGATAATGACTAAAAAATCATGTTTTCCACGGTTTTCTCGAAAACTGCTCTAACGATTCTCTTCAAATTTATACGATGGATAGCTATTCATAAGCCCTATCAACTGGCATGAGTCTCATTTCTGGGAAAATTTCAGGAGCTCCGTAATATTCATGAGAAAAATGGCGGATAATGACTAAAAAACCATGTTTTTCACGATTTTCTTAAAAACGACTCTGAAGATTTTTTCAAATTCATACACTGTATAGTATTTATCAGCTCTATCAACTGGCATGAGTCTTTTTCCTGGGAAACTAATGGGGGGTCCACCCCATCCTTGAGAAATGGACTTTGTAACCTCCTTCTCGTGCATGAGGTAGGTAGGTAGAGCAGTTTATAAAAAGAACACAGTCATAGTCAAGATATTTCATTTGTAGAACAGCTGTTTCGACGACTTTCAAAAAAATCATCGAATTTCACAATTCACACAAAGGAAAAAGTACTCTGATAACAATTATTATAATATACACATTATACAGTAGTCTGATCGTAGTTGCAAATATGTTGCCGCCAAACGTCATAATGTTATTCCCCTAAATTATTCTCGTTTGCGAATGAGGCTTGCAGTTCAATGAGCAAGGAAAGTTGTGTGAGTGTACCACACCAGATTTTTTGGTGAAGCTATGTGACGCTGGTAGTCTCTCATACTGTGCCCTTCTTACACTCTTACACTCCCAACAACACAAATAATAGACAGTGTATAAGGTGTTTATGTTGCAAATGTGAGTGTTAACTGAAGCCGATAGTCCTAGTAGTTGTTTTTGGTGAAGCTATGTGACGCTGGTAGTTCTCATACTGTGCCTCTCACACTCTTACACTCCCAACAACACACTAATAATAGACAGTAGTCGACAGTAATCGGCTTTAGATTGGAACATGAACGACCTATACTAGGGATACCTCTTATGCGAATCTTTCTCTATGACATTACGGTCCTGGAAATACTTTGTCATACCTCCTTGCAACGCGTATCTTGCGTTACAATACGACAAGCAACAAACTCCTTACGTTGCAGGGAGCGTTTCCTATCAGCAACAACTATCCTGCCTCTTGAAAACCTGTCACGTCTATCATGTGATCCTTTACGAATGACGTCATTTTGCATGATGTCACCCTGCATGATGTCATCATGGAGCGTGAGTTATGATGTCATCAGTGAGTCATAAGGCGTGATGTCATGTCGATGTCACTGTTAAAGTTGTCACAACCATTGAAAACTCTCAATAGCTCAGAAATATTCGTTTTTGAGTTTGAGCAGACAAGAAGGTACCCCAGAATTCTGACGTGTTTCTCAAAATGCTCTCCACTCCGTAGTTTGGGGCATCTCAAGTTTGATATTTCGTTGATTCATTGAAAGAAGTTCCTGGTTGAACCATTGAAGGATATTTAAATAATAAATAATATATTTAGGATATCTAAATTAATTGTATATCTATACTATAATGAAGGAAAGAACTGGCTTATACACGTAGGGGATAGCAAATTCACGAATGACGCATCATCTTGTCTAACTACTCAA
>NW_024093085.1:0-15391 GCF_014356525.2 Nilaparvata lugens | reverse complement strand
CATTGAAGCAGATATCTCCATCCTTTTCAAGCCTGGCCACGTTTCCAAATTGTTTGCAGACTAGGCAGAAATATAACTACAACTATATTTAATCTCATTAAGGGCATTACTCATTATATAATTATTATAAACAGGAAGAACAAGGTCCGGCTGAAGTATGACAGTCGTAAGGCCCATATTGACGGCTTAGGTTATATATTCAGGCGGTGGGACCTTCCCGCAAGGGACTCTCCACCAACAAAAGCCATACGAATTTACTTTTCAATTTTAACAGAAAGAACAATAATAATTAATATCACATAGAATATACCGGTATCAGCTATCCTCTATATAGAAGGCAGTGGCAAGGCAGAGAATCGGAAACACTGTTTTCCTATCTTTCTCCACTGCCATTATAACGTAGACCCAACTAAAGTTAAGAAATTAGTGAGAAAGGTTATTGAGTTGATTAGAACTAAGAAGTCAGTTAAAAGTTAGTGCTAAAATTTTATTTTTATTGATAATAAAAAATTATGCTAAGAATCATGCGTCTTCTACTCCCGTTGGGAGGGTGACCGTCTGAGCCAACTCCTCTGAATATGATTCATGAGTTGTCAAATCGCTTCCCGGTGGTTTGGAGCCCACCTAAAATTGTGGGTCCATTCATCTCTCATTATCATCTCACACTCGCTCTCTCTTTTTCTCTTCCTCTCTAGAAAATGTATATAATACTTTGTGCAAAAATACCAATCAGTGCTACTTTGTAAAAATTATGAATAAGTAAATAAATGAAAATAAATAATCGATCAATTAATCAATCTCTTTCTTACAATATCATTTTTCCATCATGGTTTCATTATAACTATAAAGCACAAAGTTGGGTTTATTACTGAATAGAAAAAAATTATTGTAATGGACTTTTCATGGAATTATAACAATTTTCATAATAATTGAGAATTGAATATTTCTTTGATATAATTATATTTCTACATTGTTAAAAAACGATCTGGGAACAGTGCGGAGGTGGTAGAGGATAACGCTATGTGCTTTGTGGAATGATAGACAGGGCACAATGATGAACACGACTTTAGAGATCATGATTTTCACCTTTTCTGAGGCTGGGTTTCATCGAATTTCACTCTGTTAAATGATGATATTTGAAGTGAGATTCAGGTTATGAAGTCAGATGAAATGATAGGATAACATTGCGGATAGACAAGGATAGCAACACCAATGTTAATCAGGTGCTGCCATTATAACGTGGACCTCACTATAGAACAAGAACAACCACAACATGATACAGTATAAACCAAATATGTTTCAGTATCATCTCAACTTGATGCACAACACTATGGTTTGATACATTCGCTATCTGCTTTGTGGAATGATAGACAAGGATAGCAACACCAATGTTAATCAAATACTGCCATTATAACAGGGACCTCTACATAGTAAGGTGTTATTATGGCTTTTTCATGGTATTATCATCAACTGAGCCTAGTACAAATTGTTGGGCAATTTTTTATGACAGGTGAGATTTGAATAAATTGTGGTGGAAATAAATTTATTGCAACGGGAGATTCTCGGCTCAAACTGTCAGAGGTGGATCATAAATTCAAAATGGCCGACTTATAGCTGGTGATAACTCTACCACTATTATTTATTCTAGACTTATTTTTCATCTTCAATTCCTTCTTCATCATATTCTATTTCTATCTTTTTTGCAATATAATTCTCGTGCACCTTCTTCTCGATTATTTCTTCTTCTTTCCTTCGTACTTCTTTTTCTTCTTGTTTCTTTCCTTCGTTTACTTTCTTCTTCATCTGTTTTTCATATTCTTCTTCTTCTTCTTCTTCTGTTTTTCATATTCTTCTGTTTTTCATATTCTTCTTCTTCTTCTTCTTCTTCTTCTTCTTCTTCTTCTGTTCTTCATATTCTTCTGATTTTCATATTCTTCTTCTTCTTCATCATCTTTGTCTTCTTCTTCTCTTTCATCATCCTATTTGGATAGAGAGTTAGTGGGGAGGATATTTTGAATATTGTTTCCGAAGAATGGACATTGATATGTCCAAAGCTCCGCCAATTTATGTAGATGCATAACAATATAGTTACTATAGTTACTATATTACAAATTACTTTAATATCATATACCGTTCAATAATTATTTTCTTAGTCTATATTATGTAAATTCATCTATCATTTTGCTGTATTGTAAGCTATTGTATATAAGTGTATAAGCCAGTATATATTGTAATCTACATAATTAAAGTACTCAATCAATCAATAATCATCTTCAACATCTTCTTCTTTCTCTTCTTCTTATTTTTCTTTTTCTTCTTCTTCTTCTTCTTCTACATCTTCTTCTTCTTCACCTTCTTGTTTCTCTCCTTCTTTTACTTCTTTTCCTTCTCATTCTTGTTTCTCCCCTTTGTTTACTTCTACTTCTTCAACTACTTTCACATCTTCTTCTTCTCCTTCTTCTATTGTCACAGTTCCAACATTCTAGGTCACCAGACATAAAGGAATTTAATTCCTTCATTTTTATAGTACGAAAACATAATTCACTATTTTCTATTTTATAGAAGCAGGAGTATACAAGTATTACAGAAGCAGTATTACGATGTGCGTTATAAAATAGCGGAGCTTGAAATGGACTTATTATATTTTCCATTTTCTTCTTCTTCTTCTTCTACTCAATCATACTCTCTTCTTTTTACTTTCCTTGCCCTTTTACCATAGGTAAGGAAAGTATTGGTTTCCGAAAAAAATTAAGGTACCCCAATTTATAAATTTCTATACGTTTCAGGTCCCCTGAGTCCAAAAAAGGGTTTTTTGGGTATTGGTCTGTATGTGTGTGTGTGTGTGGTGTGTGTGTGTGTGTGTGGTGTTGGTATGAGTGTATGTGCGTCTGTGTACACGATATCTCATCTCCCAATTAACGGAATGACTTGAAATTTGGAGCATAAGGTCCTTACAATATAAGGATCGGATACGAACAATTTCGATCAAATGCAATTCAAGATGGCGGCTAAAATGGCGAAAAATGTTGTCAAAACAGGTTTTTCGTGATTTTTCCTCGGAAACGGATCCAACGATTTTCATCAAATTCATACCTAAAATAGTCATTGATAAGCTCTATCAACTGCCACAAGTCCCATATCTGTAAAATTCCAGGAGCTCCTCCCCATCAATGCAGTTCGATTTTAGATTCCCAATTTTCAGGCTTCAGATACAATTGAAACAAAAAAAATCAAGTGGAGTAGATTGAGCATGAAAATCTCTACAATTAATGTTCAGTAACATTTCCACCTAAAATTGAAAATCAGCTATAAATTCGAGAAAATGTGATTATTCAATTGCAAATGATAGTTGATTCTATTAAATCATTCACTATGAAAAGATAGCAGACCTCATGTTTGTCTCCAGCGTTTTTGCCCTGTCACCAGCTGGCTCAAATCTTTGAATAGAAGACTTGAGATGCGCGTGAACACTAGCGTCAGGTGATCAATTTTCATAACGGCAAGGAAAGTTGTGTGAGTGTGCCACATCAGATTTTTACTTCTACTCTGTTTACATCTCCTAACCAAACAACCAATGAGTAAATCAATCAATAATTAATTATCCATTTAATAAATATATGAATATTATTAGAAGAATGATTAATCATTAGATCGATAGAAAGATAGACAGAGAACCGTCAACCTTGTCGACATATCATTTCCACTGACTTTATAACTGATTCTTACTATTATAATCTATTTCAATCAATACAATAACTCTTCAAAGTGATATCATTAACATCGCTCCTACTAATTAGCTTACATGTCACATGTAGCATGTTTATTTAATTATGGTCACCCTTCCTGATGTGATCACTTGTTCACGTTACTCAATTGTCGTCTCATTATGCAACAAGTTGTTACATGATAATTATCATTGAACAGCTCTCTGTCACTGTCTCTCTCTCACTCTCTCTCTCACACACACCCTTTAGGGTTGTATGTCAGAGAGGGCCTAACTCCGTCCTCGATAAAGGCAATTAATCAATCAATCACACTTTCTTTCTCTTAATATTCTCTGTACTCTGTATCTCTCCCTCTCTTTCACTCTATCTTCTCCATTGAATTTCCCCTATTTTCTTACTCTCTCTCTGAACTTTTGGTAGAGAGTTAGTGGGGAGGATATTTTTAATATTCTTTCCGAAGAATGGACATTGATATGTCCAAAGCTCCGCCAATTTATGTAGATGCATAACAATTTAATTATTATCTATAGTTATTATATTACAAATTGCTTTTTCATATATATACAGTTCAATAATTATTTTCTTAGTCTATATTATGTAAATTCATCTATAATTTTGTTGTATTATGAGCTATTGTATATAAGTGTATAAGCCAGTATATATTGTAATCTACATAAATAAAGTACTCAATCAATCAATCTTACACCAGGTCGTCTGTTGATGGGAAGGATATTATTTTATACCCTTCTCAGAGAATCGACAATTATTTGTTGAAACACCGCCGATTTATGAAGTTATATCACAATATTATATCATTGTTATTCTAATATGCATTCAATCTTTATTCTCATTGATTAATTTTTCATACTTTGTAAAATTCGTTGAATAAAATTAGCATTACCGTCATTTAATGTAGATTAGTGTATAAGCCAGTAAATATTGTAACATACATAAATAAAGAACTCCAATCTAATCTAATCTAATTATCTCTCACACCTACTTTCTTTCTCTCGTATTTTCTTGATTCTCACTCTCCCTACCTCTCCCACTCACTATTTATTATATTCTCTCTCTCATTTCATCTATTCATTTCTCACTCTCTCTCTATCTCACACTAACTCATACCATAGAGAAACAATAGCGTAAATAGATATCCCATGGTATAGGGCGTTTATGTCGCAACTTTTATTGTTATTTCAAGCCAATTACTGTCGATTATTGCCGAATTTTTCTGTTTTTTTTTGGGGTGAGAGTGTATGAACGGCACAATATGAGAGACTACCAGCGTCACACAGCTTCACGGGAAAGAATTACATGAACTATCGGCTTGAGATAACAGTAAAAAGTTGCGACATAAACACCCGATACCATGGCATATCTACTTACGCTATTGTTTCTCTATGCTCATACTAACTCACTCGGTAGAGAGTTAGTGGGAAGGATATATTGAATATTGTTTCCGAAGAATGGACATTGATATGTCCAAAGCTCCGCCAATTTATGTAGAGCATTACAATTTATCTATAGTTATTACAAATTGTTTTCTAATATCATATACAGTTCAATATTATTTTCTTAGTCTACATCATGTAAATTCATCTATAATTTTGCTGTATTGTAAGCTATTGTATATAAGTGTAAAAGCCAGTATATATTGTAATCTACATAAATAAAATACTCAATCATTCAATCCCACAGAGATTCTCACTATATCTCTCTCACACCTTCTTTCTTTCTCTCTTATTCTCTTGATTCTCCATATTTTTACAACACTACCATTCTCTCTAATATTCTCTTTGTATCGCCTTCTCCTTCTCACTCACTCTTTCCCAATCTCTCTCTTTCTCAACCCTCTCACCATTTATCTCTCTCTTTCTCAACTCTCTCACCATATCTCTCTCTTCTCTTCCGTTTCAAATTATTATCAGAGGGTCTCCACCCTTGTATTTAGCCAAAACACCAATTATATTGGAAATTTCTCAATTTATACACGCGTGTTAACTGCTGAATCAATGGAACCGGATAACCTTATCATCATTACACTAGACATCATTACAGTAGACATCATTACATCCTTGTTGAATCATTAATCAACAAATTCAGTCCGATTTTATAGAGGAGCCATCAATTCGAATCATTAAACATCATTAAATCATTATCAACTCATTTATCAACAAATTTTGTTCAACAATTTCAGAGGCAACATGAAAGCTTTTATCAATTTGATCCTGGTCAATTAAATGATTATTCATTTAATTATTATCACTGAACGAAAATCCCAATTAAATCACCCCGAAGACTTCTGCTACTGCAAATATTGACAACTGGGTAAACAATACAGTATTGTTCTGGTATTCAATACTGGTATTCAATACAGTGGATAGCGCTATCTCTTTATCGTTTTGTTCTGTTGATCGTTTTTTACTTTCCTTGCCCTATTACCATAGGTAAGGAAAGTATTGCTTTCCGAAAAAAATTAAGGTACCCAAATTTCTAAATTTATACGTTTCAAGGTCCCCTGAGTCCAAAAAAGTGGTTTTGGGTATTGGTCTGTATGTGTGTGTGTGTGTGTGTGTGTGTTGTGTGTGTGTGTGTGTGTGTGTGTGTGTGTGTGTGTGTGTGGGTGTGTGGTGGGTGTGTGTGTGTGTGTGTGTGTGTGTGTTGTGTGTGTGTGTGTGTGTGTGTTGTGTGTGTGTGTGTGTGTGTGTGTGTGTGTGTGTGTGTGGGGTGTATGAGTGTGTGTATGAGTGTGTGTGCGTCTGTGTACACGATATCTCCATCTCCAATCAACGGAATGACTTGAAATTTGGAACTTAAGGTCCTTCCACTATAAGGATCCGACACGAACAAATTTCGATCAAATGCAATTCAAGATGGCGGCTAAAACGGCGAAAATGTTGTCAAAAACGGGGTTTTCATGATTTTCTCGGGAAACGGCTCCAACGATTTTGATCAAATTCATACCTAAAATAGTCATCGATAAGCTCTATCAACTGCCACAAGTCCCATATCTGTAACAATTTCAGGAGCTCCGCCCCATCAATGCAGATAGATTCCCAATTATCAGGCTTCAGATTCAATTGAAACAAAAAACATCAAGTGGAGTAGATTGAGCATGAAAATCTCTACAATTAATGTTCAGTAACATTTTCACCTAAAATTGAAAATAAGCTTTAAATTCGAGAAAATGTGATTATTCAAGTGCAAATTATTGTTGATTCTATTAAATCATTCACTATGAAGAGATAGCAGACTTCATGTGTGTCTCCAGCGTTATTGCCCTGTCACCAGCTGGCTCAAATCTTTGAATAGTAGACTTGAGATGCGCGTGAACACTAGCGTCCGGTGATCATTTTTCATAACGCCAAGGAAAGTTGTGTGAGTGCGCCACACCAGATTTTTAACTATGTAGAATTTAATCAATGACAACTGATTCACCAAAGATTTATAAGTTTTGTAAAAGTAGAGAATTTCATAAATATGTAGATCCACATACCACATTCCCAGGAATTTCATGATTAAAAAATTGAAGACAAAATTCTCACTGTAACAAAGAGAAAGATTTCATTCAAAAAAAAAAAAAAAATATTTTCTAGTGGATTCACTTGGGAATAACTCCTCTCAGATGAGGAGTTTGTTGTAATGGCATGTACTTAGAACGGGAGGCAGCCATTGACTGGCTTGTGATTGGCTCAAGTTGTTTGACGTAGTTCAGGCATCCACCGATAGAATAGCAGATTGGTGTTTATTCTACAGCCTACGATTCTCTGCCTTTCCACTGCTTTCTATAAAGGATAGCTGATACCAGTATATGTGATGTAATGTTAACTGTTAATTTTTGTTTAAAATAATCAATTATATTAGCCAAGAACAAATATTTCACTTTTGTGTAGTTGAGAAGTTGATATGGTGGTAATTATTCTATTGAATGAAAAAGACTAAGAAGTTGTCAAAAAACACTGATTTATTGATAATTAGAAAGACCGGTTTCGGTTATTACACCATTGCCAATCGCTGATAAACTGAGTTTATAATGAAAATCCATTATGAATTTTTATTATTAAACAGAGTTTATCAGAGATTGACAATGGTGTAATAACCGAAACCGGTCTTTCTAAGTATCAAATAAATCAGTGCTTTTTTGACAACTTCTTAGTCTTTTTCATTCAAAACAAATATTTTAAAATAGTTTTTAATGAAATTTCTGAACTGGGTTCGAATATTTTGTTAATTATATATTATATATATCTACATTGTTAAAACATGATCTGGGAATAGTGCAGAGGTAGAAAAGGATAGCGATATCTGCTTTGTTGTATGATAGACAAGGATAATAACACCAATGTTGATCAAATACTGCCATTATAACGTGGACCTCACTATATTGTAAGTAGTAGGGTTAGTTTCCTATCACGTCCGTATGATTTAAGCCCTCAGAATCGCCCATTCGTGATCAAGTACCCAATAACTGGATAATAATATAGTGAAGTCCACGTTATAATGGCAGCACCTGATTAACATTGGTGTTGCCATCCTTGGCTATCATTTCACAAAGCAGATAGCGAATGTATCAAATAATAGTGTTGTGTATCAAGTTGAGATGATACTGTATCATATTGTGTTGATACTGTATTATGTTGTGGTTGTTCTTGTTCTATAGTGAGGTCCACATTATAATGGCAGTATTTGATTAACATTGGTGTTGCTATCCTTGTCTATCATTCCACAAAGCAGATAGCCCTATCCTTTACCACCTCCGCACTGTTCCCACAATGTATAAATATTATAATCTCTTTCTCACTTTGCTCTGTTGCCAGATCGTCTTTAAACAATGTAATGTATAGTTAACAAAATATTTCATCCTAATTATGAAAATTCATTATGAAATTATTGAAAAATATAATTTCTTGCTTAATAAGCATAATATAATTATTGATTATTTTAAACGAGAGTGACCAGTTAATATTACATCAATAAACCTGTATCAACTACCGTCTATAGAAGGCATTGACAAGACAGAGCATCGGCAACGTTGTTCTGCTATCTTTCTCCACTGCCGTTATAGCGTGGACCTCTCTATAGCAGATTTTCAGCCGAGAATAGATGTGTCAAAGGAGTGATGAGACAGGAGAATCGACAGAGAGAGAGAGTGAGAGAGACAGAAATAAGAAATAAGAGATGAGAAAGAGGGGAAGAGAGAGAGAGAGAGAGAGAACAGAATAGAATCGCTGCCTTTATTTTCTTACCTAGGAGGGAGGTTTTAGGGCGCAGCCGGCCCTCTCTTACAATCTACCCTCAAAAGACAGAGAGAGAAAGAGAGTAAGTGGGAGAGAGAGAGAGAATAGAATAGAATCGATGCCTTTATTTCTTACCTAGGAGGGTGGAGTTAGGGCGCAGCCGGCCCTCTCTTACACTCAACCCTCAAAAGATTGATTGATTGATTGATTGAGTACTTTATTTTTGTAGATTACAATATATACTGGCTTATACACTTATATACAATAGCTTACAATACAGCAAAATTATAGATGAATTTACATAATATAGACTAAGAAAATAATTATTGAACTGTATATGATAATATGGAAGAGCAATTTGTAATATAATAACTATAGATAATAATCATATTGTTATGCATCTACATAAATTGGCGGAGCTTTGGACATATCAATGTCCATTCTTCGGAAAGAATATTAAAAATATCTTCCCCACTAACTCTCTACCAAAGACAGAGAGAGAAAGAGAGTTAGTGGGAGATATGCGAGAGAAAATAAAATAGAATCGCTGCCTTTATTTTCTTACTTAGGAGGGAGGTTTTAGGGCGCAGCCGGCCCTCTCTTACACTCAACCCTCAAAAGACAGAGAGAGAAAGAGTGTGAGTGGGAGAGAGTGTGTGTGTGAGAGAGAGAGAGAGTGAGAGAGAGACAACAAAGCCTATTCTCATGTGGATATGACACATCACTCAAATCCCTCATAATTTGACAGATACACTGAAAACATTTCAACCTCACCAGACATATCATGAACTTGTCATATGTCACACATATATAATGTCATATATATGATACATATGCATTATGTGACACACTCCACATATATGTATTCCCAATAGTACTGTATTATGTATCTTCTATGTACTTTCGTGTATTCACTTAAGTGAATCTTGAAATATTGACATTATTTTATGTATTGATATAAATATTACATTGACAGTTGACATGTTGAAATTGACATATCAGTGTATCAAATTGTCAACATAAAATGTCTTGTGAAGGTTTAAAGCTGCGTTTACACCAAAGTTATTAACATTTTTTAAATGTTAAAAAATTAACATTTTTTACAACAAAATGTTAATAACTTAATCTTTAAAGATTCTATTAGATTGCACTTATAACTTATCATACATATGATGAACATATGTGTTTGTCAAGTTCCGTTCAATCTAATAGAATCTATAAGGATTAAATTATTAACATTTTGTTAATAACTTTGGTGTAAACGCAGCTTTATTCATTCAACTTTTTATTTTTTAAGAAAGTCATTATCAACAAGTTATCAGCTGCCGTTGCAGAGACTTGATGCTGAGAAAAAGTTGAGGAAAATGAAGAAGAAGAAGAAGAAGAAGATGGAGAGAAAAAAAGAAGATGGAGAAGAGGAGACAGAAGATGGTGGAGAAGAAAAAGGAGATGGTGAAGAAAAAAGAATAAGGAAGAAGAAGAAGATGGGAAAAAGATGGTGATGAAGAAAAGGGGGGAGAAGATAAAGTAGGAAAAAAGACAATATGAGAGTGGAGAAAGCTGTTAAATTAAGATGAAAGACTGGAGAAATAATCAGAGACGTGGAGAAGAGAGACAATAATCTTAAGGAGAAAAAGTAGGTGTGATGACGGTAGAAGAAAAAGGAGAAGAAGAAGAAGTTGACGAAGAAGAGGAGGGAGAAGAAGAAGAAGAAGAAGAAGAAGGAGAATAGGAGAGAGACATAAGAAATGAGTCAGGAGAAAATTTTTATACCGCTCCGTGGAAAAACTTGGCCCATTAGCGCTGCGTCTCAAGTTTTCCTGAAGAAAACTGATGTTAAGTGGTGGAGATGGAGGAGGAGTAAGAAAAGGACGAAGAAGAGAAGGAGGAGGAGGAGGAGGAGGAGGGGTTTTGATGATAAGGAGAGAAGAGGGTTAAGATGAAAGTTTGCGAAATAACTGAAGAATACCCAGAAGAAGAAGAAACGGGTGAAGTTGAGGAGGAGGTGGATGAGGAGGAAGAGAAGGACGAAGAAGTGGAGGAGGAGAGGAGAAAGTGCAGGAAGCGAGAGATTCATAATTTATAATATTGTCAGTGGTTTTGTGAGCAAAAGCCCACAGATATCAAAGATGGGGGAGCTGAGCATTCCAAGAGTAGCCGGCAGTACTTTCTGATTATTTATTGATTGTTTTGCATTCTTCTTCTTCTTCTTCTTCTTCTTCCTCTTCCTCTTCCTCTTCTTCTTCTTCTTCCTTCACCGAAACTTATCAGTTTTTCTCACGATTCCTGTACGGTTTACGAGGACCAAAAATTTCAGTCGTGATAGGAATGGCAATTTTATTGCTTTATTTGTGAAAAATCGTAAGAATTCGAAATCGAACGACTATTTTTACGACACACTGAAAAGTCACCTACATAAATAAATCTAATAATCATAACAATTCTGTCCCAACATCGACCCTGTTTACACTCTCAGAAAAAGAAGAAGAACAATAAAAAGGAGGTGGATATGGCGAACGAAGCGAGCCTGACGGCTTGTATATTATACGATGAAGATGAAGATGATGATGTAATATTCCTTACATTGATTCCTAACATTATATTACTCCAATACACGAGTGAATGATGGTTCTATCATACTCTATACATCAATCAACTATTATTTCTTCTATCTTCTTTTTCTGCTTCTTCTTTTTCTGCTTCTTCTTCTGCTGATTTTTCTTCTTCTTCTTTTTCTTCTCCTTCCTCTCCTCTCGTCCTCCTCTTCTTCTTTTCCTCCTTCATCACCTCATCCTTCCTCTCTTTTACCTTTTGTGTAGTTGGAAATGCTCTAGCCATAATGCTCTTTCTACCTAGCAATTCATCGCTTTTTCTTGCCAAGTCGAAATCAGCAATTTTCCTCCTCCTCCTCCTCCTCCTCCTCCTCCCCCGCCTCCTCCTCCTCCCCCGCCTCCTCCTCCTCCTCCTCCTCCTCCCCCGCCTCCTACTCCTCCCCCGCCTCCTCCTCCTCCTCCTCCTCCTCCTCCTCCTCCACCATCATCTCTTCCTCCACCAAATCCTTCTCACTCTCCTTAATCTTCTCCTCCTCTTTCTTCACCACCTCCTCCACCACCTTTGGCGAGCAGCTCTTTCAAAGAGATCGTACCTCGGAGCTCTCAGAAAACTCACTGGGAAATCCCTTTTCCGGCCAGGAAAAAGCGCTTTTCCCATGTGTGAGTGTGTGTTGGCCCTTTGATGAAAATCACCAACCTCAGTCAGCATTTGTTATATAGATAGCATCACTGCTTTCCATTCACCCAATGCTCACAGTTTCAAGTGAATCAATCTCGCTCTATAGCCTTCCTTATACTGGGGGGGCTCAAAGCAAATCTCTTACGTACGGTAATGATGCCCTATCAAAAGTACATTTCTATTATATTTGGGACTCTATTATATTCTGTTTTATTATACGTGCTTTATTGATTGCGTGTTATATTGGTTGAGTTTAACTCTAAAATCCTAAACTATTAAACGAGCAACTTCTGTTTATATGTTTGTATTTCACCGGATCTCGAAAACGGCTCTAACGATTCTCACGAAATTCAGAACATAGTAGGTTTATAAAGGTGCGTACAGACTTTCGCTCTGCTCCGCAATCGAACGTCACTCGAGCAGATCGATTGATGATCAACCGGGGAGCAAGAGTGGTTCGACCGGGGAACACGAGAAGAGCGTGTAACAGAGGTCGACATTGGCAAGCTCCAAGGTCGAACTAACCAATAGTTGCTCATGCGTGGTCAACGTTTGTAATGTTTGTTAATAGTTACGATCTCTGTGTTAGCAAATGAAATTATCAAAATTAATAATTAATTATTAAATTAAATAATATTAAGTTATAGAAGCATTTATAATAATAGGTACCGGCATATTAGCATTTAAAAGAAAGAAGCCGAACTCCCAATCAAGCTTTTCACCTTTTGAAACATTGACATGCATTCTCTTTTGTAATAAAACATTAAAATAAATGAAATAATCATAATATTCATTATAAATTTATTATAATTATAAACATAATGTATTATAAGGCTACCCAGCAATCCCCTGGTCAGAATATTTTATTTAGTTTTGTCACCCGATCAGCTGGATTGAATGTTTCACATTTGTGAGGTTAGGTTGTAGCGAAGTCAACAATAAGAAAAGAGCGGATCGAACAAATTTCGAACCTCAATCGGACCCTTGCGTAACATCTCGCGTAACGTTCATGATCGGAGCGAGTGCGGAGCGTGTTGGAGGCGCGTATTAACACACATTAATATAAAGATTCGATTGCACTAGGTCTCATCCCTGGGAAAACTCGCTGAAGGACATTGAAAGGATAATTATCATTCATCCTTGGAAAAACAGCTGGTAATGATTATTTCGTCGTCTGTTTGTGATGGAAGTGAGTGAGCGAGTCCTCCTCCTCCTCCTCCTCCTCCACTATCTCTTCCTCCACCAAATCCTTCTCACTCCTCCTCAATCTTCTCCTCCTCCTTCTTCACCACCTCATCCATCATCATCTCCTTCTCTTTCACAACCACCTTTTCCACCTCCACCTCCACCTCCTCCTCCTCCTTCTCCTCCTTCTCTTCCTCCTCTTCATCCTCCTCCTCCTCCCCCGCCTCCACCATCTCTTCCAAAACTATATCCTTCTCACTGCTCCTCAATCTTGTACTCCTCTTTCTTCACCACCTCATCCAGCACCTTCTCCTTCTCTTTCACAACCACCTTTTCCACCTCCACCTCCTCCTCCTCCTTCTCCTCCTCCTCTCCCTTCTCACCTTCCTCCACCACCACCATCTCTTCCCTACTATATTCTTCTCACTCCTCCTCAATCTTCTACTCCTCTTTCTTCACCACCTCATCCATCACCTTCTCCTTCTCTTTCACAACCATCTCTCCCACCTCCACCTCCTCCTCCTCCTCCTCCTCCTCCTCCTACTCCTCCTCCTCCCTCTCCACAACCTCCACCACCACCACCTCCTCCTCCTCCTCCACCTCCTCCACCACCTTTGGCGAGCAGCTCTTTCAAAGAGATCGTACCTTGGAGCTCTCAGAAAACTCACTGGGAAATCCCTTTTCCGGCCAGGAAAAAGCGCTTTTCCCATGTGTGAGTGTGTGTTGGCCCTTTGATGAAAATCACCAACCTCAGTCAGCATTTGTTATATAGATAGCATCACTGCTTTCCATTCACCCAATGCTCACAGTTTCAAGTGAATCAATCTCGCTCTATAGCCTTCCTTATACTGGGGGGGCTCAAAGCAAATCTCTTACGTACGGTAATGATGCCCTATCAAAAGTACATTTCTATTATATTTGGACTCTATTATATTCTGTTTTATTATACGTGCTTTATTGATTGCGTGTTATATTGTTGAGTTTAACTCTAAATCCTAAACTATTAAACGAGCAACTTCTGTTTATATGTTTGTATTTCACCGGATCTCGAAAACGGCTCTAACGATTCTCACGAAATTCAGAACATAGTAGGTTTATAAAGGTGCGTACAGACTTTCGCTCTGCTCCGCAATCGAACGTCACTCGAGCAGATCGATTGATGATCAACCGGGGAGCAAGAGTGGTTCGACCGGGAACACGAGAAGAGCGTGTAACAGAGGTCGACATTGGCAAGCTCCAGGTCGAACTAACCAATAGTTGCTCATGCGTGGTCAACGTTTGTAATGTTTGTTAATAGTTACGATCTCTTTGTTAGACAATGAATTATCAAAAATAATAATTATTATTAAATTAAATAATATTAAGTTATAGAAGCATTTATGAATAATAGGTACCGGCATATTAGCATTTAAAAGAAAGAAGCCGAACTCCCAATCAAGCTTTTCACCTTTTGAAACATTGACATGCATTTCTTTTGTAATAAAACATTAAAATAAATGAAATAATCATAATATTCATTATAATTTATTATAATTTAAACATAATGTATTATAAGGCTACCCAGCAATCCCCTGGTCAGAATATTTTATTTAGTTTTGTCACCCGATCAGCTGGCGATTGATGTTTCACATTTGTGAGGTTAGGTTGTAGCGAAGTCAACAATAAGAAAAGAGCGGATCGAACAAATTTCGAACCTCAATCGGACCCTTGCGTAACATCTCGCGTAACGTTCATGATCGGAGCGAGTGCGGAGCGTGTTGGAGGCGCGTATTAACACACATTAATATAAAGATTCGATTGCACTAGGTCTCATCCCTGGGAAAACTCGCTGAAGGACATTGAAAGGATAATTATCATTCATCCTTGGAAAAACAGCTGGTAATGATTATTTCGTCGTCTGTTTGTGATGGAAGTGAGTGAGCGAGTTCATGTGTGTGGGACTGTGTCAAAATTATGACTCAGCTGTTGAACTTTTGTAATCATTCAATCAGGTACTTAGTGCTGGTTGCAAAA
>NW_024093084.1:0-15294 GCF_014356525.2 Nilaparvata lugens | reverse complement strand
AATTTCTGCTGAGAGTAGCTTCTCATAGACCTCTACTCTTGTGCAGGTTTCCAGGTTTTGAGCACCTCTGGTTCAAGAGTTATAATTGATTTTTGATTTACCATATAGTACATGGTACATACTATGAGTGGGAATTACTTGAGAACTGTGATGGCTCAAAACGTCAATTTCTGCTGAGAGTAGCTTCTCATAGACCTCTACTCTTGTGCAGGTTTCCACGTTTTGAGCACCTCTGGTTAGGAGTTATAATTGATTTTTTGATTTACCATATAGTACATGGTACATACTATGAGTGGGAATTACTTGAGAACTGTGATGGCTCAAAACGTCAATTTCTGCTGAGAGTAGCTTCTCATAGACCTTTACACTTGTGCAGGTTTCACGTTTTGAGCAACTCTAGTTCAGGAGTTATAATTGATTTTTTGATTACTATATAGTTAGCATTAAGTTAGCTCTCCAATTTTCGAGACGTCATATCTCAAAAACTCGGGTGCTCAAAACGAAATAAAAGTTGCTCAAATCAGCTCAAAACGAGCTCAAAACGATGGTGTGTTTACTTTTCGATTTCAAAAAGTGGAGAGCTGGCATTAAGTTGGCTCTCCAATTTTGAGTCGTCAATCTCGAAAACGGTGGGTGCTCAAAACAAAATAAAAGTTGCTCAAATCAGCTCAAAACGAGCTCAAAACGATGGTGTGTACTTTTTCGATTTTAAAAAGTGGAGAGCTGGCATTAAGTTGGCTCTCCAATTTTTGAGATGTCATATCTCGAAAACGGTGGGTGCTCAAAACGAAATAAAAGTTGCTCAAAAACGAGCTCAAAACGATGGCTGTTCACTTCTTTGATTCCGAAAAGTGGAGAGCTGGCATTAAGTTGGCTCTCCACTTTTTGAGACGTCATATCTCAAAAACGGTGGGTGCTCAAAACGAAATAAAAGTTGCTCAAATCAGCTCAAAACGAGCTCAAAACGATGGCATGTTTGTTTTTCGATTTCGAAAAGTGGAGAGCTGCTCTCAATTTTTGAAACGTCATATCTCGAAAACGGTGGGTCTCAAAACGAATAAAAGTTGCTCAAATCAGCTCAAAACGAGCTCAAAACGATGGCGTGTTTAGTTTTTCGATTTCGAAAAGTGGAGAGCTGGCATTAAGTGGCTCTCCAATTTTTGAGACGTCATATCTCAAAAACGGTGGGTGCTCAAAACGAAATAAAAGTTGCTCAAATCAGCTCAAAACGAGCTCAAAACGATGGGCGTTGAGAGATTTCAAAAATATTTTAGTGGAGAGCCACTATTATTTTATTTATGTTGGTGTGTATTCATCGCAAAAAAAAATTCTCTTAAATATCGGTCCCAATCCGAGTGGTCTCTCCTACAAAGATTTGTATCATAGTTTTGAGTACACGGTTCACTCTTTCAGTAGGATTACAAATAGGAGATATGGGGGGGTGAAAAACACATTCACGCCATTATCCTCACAATACGAGCGAAAATACTTGCTAGTGTATTGGGTTCCATTGTCACAAATGAGCACCCTAGGTGCTCCATACCGTGTGACAATCAATTCACGGAAAGCTTTCGTGACTCCTGCGCTATCTGCCTTAGATAGGGCGGCCACTTCCGTCCACTTAGTGAAATGATCTTGAAACACGACTATGTAACGGTGTCCTAACTTGGAACGGGGTAACGGGCCGACTAAGTCAGTACTGACAGTCTCCCAGGGTGAAACAATTTGGGGATTTTTCATGCGACCATATGGGGTCCTCTGTTCTACCTTAATCTTAATGCAGTCATCACACCTCCGTACATAGGTGGCAACATCATTAAACAATCCAGGCCAATAATATAGGCGCGCTATCTTGTCATATGTACGATATATGCCAAGTGACCCGCGGTAGGAGCATTATGATTTTGTTGTAAAACTTCAGAGCGACAGCTCACTGGGACACAAAGCTTCCACCCCTCAGCACTCTGCTCTTCTTGGAGCCGCCTCCTAGGCCAAATGTGTCTATACAACAACCTATCTCTAACTGTATAGTCGGGGAATTTCTCGGGGTCTGCAATCAGTAATGATTTAATTTTCTTTACCCAGCTATCGTCGTTCTCTCGACCAATAGCGATAGGGCCCCCCCTCCCTCGGAGTTCGTTTCTCCCGAAGTGAGCTCCTCCTTACAGGGGGTGCGTGAGTACATCTGGAACTATGTTGAACTTCCCTTTCCTATATTTTATTTCAAATTATATTGTTGCATTTCCATTACCCATCGTGCTAAACGACCAGTGGGATGGGGAATGGCATGCAACCACTTCAAGGACTGATGGTCGGTAATCACAGTAATTTCGTAACCTTCCACATATGACTTAAATTTTCTCAGGGCAATTATCACAGCTAGACACTCTTTCTCGGTTGTAGTATATCGACTTCGGGACCTCTTAACCCCTACTCGCATAAGCAATAACTTTCTCCTCACCATTAATCTCCTGAGTCAAGACAGCTCCCAACCCTTCGTCGGAGGCATCGGTCTGAATCACAAAGGGTAACTCAAAATGAGGTAGGTTAATACTGGGGCACAGGTTAAAGCATCTTTGATTTTCTGAAATGCCGTTTCCTCCTCTTCTCCCCACTGCCAATTCACCTTCAATTTTAACAAACGATGTAACGGATTTGCTAGCTCTGAAAAATTAGGGACGAACCTACGGTACCAGGAGGCTAACCCTAGGAAGCTCATGAGAGATTTAACACGCTGCGGGGTAGGGAAATCTCTAACAGCCCTAATCGTTTCCGGTCGGTACGGAGGCCTTGCTCTGTCACAATATGACCTAAGTTTTCAGCTCAGATTTCAGAAAATTGCACTTATCTTTATTTATAATTTGACCTGCGTCTCTCAACCTCTGGAAAACCTCTGCGAGATGTTCTCTATGGATTCAAGAGTCTCCCTGATACTACCACATCGTCTAAGTACGCGAACGCATACGGTTCGAGTTTAGCCCTATCACCTGATCTAGCAAACGTTGAAAGGTAGCTCCAGCTGAGTGTAAGCCGAAAGGCATCACTTTAAATTGAAATAGACCTCTGCCCGGCACTATGAAAGCAGTCAATTCTTTACTCTCCTCATCTAACGGAACTTGCCAATAACCACTCTTCAGATCAATAGTAGATATATACTTAGCATCGCGAAGCCTGTCTAAAATACCAGTCATATTTGGGAGGGGGTAAGCATCTCTATGAGTCACAGAATTAAGTTTACGAAAATCAATACAAAACCTTATTTTCCCATTCGATTTTTTTTACTAATACGATAGGAGAACTCCACGAGCTACAGCTGTGTTCTATGACTCCCTGTTCAAGCATTGTATCGACTTCTCATCGTCCCTTTTTGCCATGATAGGATTCCTGGGATAGGGACGAAGTCTGAAGGGTTCAACTCCTTCCTGGAGTTTTATTTTGTGTTTCAGGATATGGTCCGTCCTGGGTGAAGAGAATTCCGGATTTCTTCTTCCAGAAAATTATCGAATTTCTCCTGCTGAGAGACAACTGATAACCTACCTTCCCTTCCCTACTCCGTAATCGGACTCCCTGGGTTGCATTTCTAATACAGCTCCCATCTTACGCAGATTTTCTACTCTAAAATCATACGAGGTTCAATATCTGGGACAACTGACACTTGCCACTTATACTCCTTGCCACATACAGTGACCGGTAAGTGGTCTCCTCTCTTCTATCTTAAGACGTTTCGCGATCTCACTAGAACGTATGACTTTTGAGATGAGGTATCTATAGCGGCATTCAGGTCCACCCCTCTACTCCTACGTACATGTACACCCCGTTATCTCCGACCTCCCTACTTGGTCTAACGGCAGCTACAGTCGACACCTTAGAAGTATTCGCTGAACTCTTACTACCACGTATAGCTCCCACTATCTCTGGTTCCCATTCTACTCTATTATGCCTCATATTGATAGTTAAATTATGCTGAATCATAAATGACACTCCTAGCAACACGTCAGGCTTAAGGCCTTCCATCACTACAGCCTGAAAGAAACAGAATATTTTCTATTTTCAATTGGGTAACAACTTTTTATCGAGAGGAGAGCAGACTTCCCATCAGCGAGTATCGCTTTATGTGTGCGTTTTCTTTCTTTACTGACCCCTCCCGTTCTAATGCTCTCAGAACTTGTGTACTGATGTAGGATTTTTCCGATCCTGTATCAATCAAAGCGACAAATTTTCTGGTTCGCCAAACTCACATCAATGAAAGTCCGTGTATCTCCTGACACGGTTCTGGGGCTTAAAATCTTTGTTGAATGAATTACTGAATTTCCCGACGATCTTTTACTCTGGACTTACAGTTACACTGATCATGATTTTTCCCACATTCCTTACACTTAGAAAGCTCGGGGCAAGTTGACCTCCAATGTCCTGTTTTTTACATTCCAGCCACACAGGACCCTGACTAGTACTACTCTCTTCTATCACTTTAGTCTCCCGTGGTTTAGTAGTTGCCTTAGCTGAATTTTCTCCCTGTTTATTGTCCTCGATTTTAGTATTCCGTGAGGACAACTAGAGTGTTTTTCCTCAGCACGGATTGCCTCATATTCCCTAGTTATATCTAACAGTTGGTCTATGTTTTGGGCTCCTACACTTCGGACATGTAACTTATATCTGGGTAATAAATCTGATACACCCTCTGATATATCCTATCCCCATCGTAACTTCCTAATCTCCTCATTAAAGTGAGTAGGGCTTCGGCATACTCATCAGCCGGTTCGCCCTCCTCTGCTTCCTTGCAATGATTTGACTTTCAGATTGTCACTATAGTATGGGGATAGTATCGGAGTTTAAACGCCTCTACAAAGTCAGCCCACGTCCTCCACTGGGAGCGACGATTCCGCATCCAGAGTAGGGCCCCTCTCTCCATCAGCTCTGGAGGGCTATAAGAGATTGTTCCCCGGATATCCCATATGCGCTCTGAAGTTCAGTGAGCCTCTCGATAAAACTGGGAGCATCTGATACACCATCAAAACGTAAATTCCACTTCTTACCTTATCACATACAGCGCCCTGACTATACGTGCCTGAAGAGCGGTGTGGTGCCGGCTCTATACCTGTTGGTCGATTCACTCTGTTGTGGAGGGACGGCTCGGAGTAGACACGGCTTGTGCCTGGGATAGCATCGTCCCGGCGAGTCTGAGAGGTCGCAGCGGTCCGGGACCGATGGTGTTCAACCATCCTCCTCCTCAGCTCCGTCAGAGTCCCCGCTGCCGACAGGCCAAGACTCTCCAGGTAGCTGACCGCTTCCTCCTTACTCAGCCGGTACACCACGACACTCGAGGGTCGGTTTCTCGCTCCGTGGTGTCTGTCTCGTGATCTCCTTGGTCCTCCTCGTACTCTTGGAGTGTAGACTCCTCTCCCCGTTCCGACATCGTGCACTGGGTTTACTTAACCTTTGCTCACGATCTACTTGGGCGCCAGACGTCTTAGCCCCACGTTAGGCGCCAGTTTTATTAGTATGTCCTATTCCACCCTCTAGGTTTTCTAATAATTGCGAAGTATTGCTACGACGCGGACTAGCTACAGCCGGGTATGGGTCGGGGTCGGTGACCGTATTGACTGGGGAGATACTGGACCTACACTTCTCCCCCTGTCCTGATTCTTTACCCTCTGTCTTTGGCGGGAGGTATTTAATTTGAAGGGAAGTGTGTGTGCCCGTGCCGTTGTTGGCCGATTCGGCCCCTCGCTCTTGGAATTCAGGTTGGGTGTTAGGGAGAATTGAGGTAACCTTAACCAAGGATACGGATCCGGATATCAGATCCCACAAATAATTATATTTGTAAGGTAGTACGCAATCTGAACCAACTGCGAGTTGACGGCGAGCAAAGCTGTACCTGCAAGCCCGGAATAAAGGTTGTAGGTGGAGGAACTCGGGATGGAGTTTAACAAGGAATGATATAGAATTTTTGTTACGTTTTCGCAATCTGAGACTGCGGGCTGTCGGTGTGCAGACTGAACCTGCGCACCCGGTATTAGATCAATATGATTGGAGAGGCGTAAGAGGTATAAGGTACAGGATATGGTATACCGAGTTAGAGGTATAGGGAATATTTTATCGGGCCTGGGGAATGGAGATTCGTTAATATATTGTTCCTTCCTGTAACTAATGGGGTTTGTTCAATAACTCGCGATCTGTGAATCGCGATTAAGTTCTCAGCAAGCTGAACCTGCTAGCTAAATACAGTATATCAATTACAATTTATGATAACTAAAGCTCAATGGATGAGGTTTCGGGTGTCGGATTTCTGAATCGCGAGCCTGCAGCTGCGAAAGGATTTTCAGCAATTCTGAAACTGCTAAACAGGATTTCCGCGCTAATCTGATGACAGCGCGCCGGTTATTAAGGGCAATCTGTAACTGCCCTTAAGGGTATGGGAATCACTCTCAATCGTCCGAAACGCTTTTAAATTAATAGTCAGTATGTCGACTATTATGAGAGGATAGGGAAGGCTTACAAGGATTCTCCTAAGCTTCTCGCTGGTCTGAGGACCGCGACGGAACGATCTCTAGTCTGGAACTGAGATCTCGCATATACAGGGCAGGAAAAATTTAGAGGAAGGAAGAGAGAGGATGCCGCAGTCTGGGGACTTCGGCGGGACGTCTCAGCTGTACCTGAGAGCAGGAAGTGTTGCAGTCTGTGACTTCAACAAGGACGTTCTCAAGCTGTACCTGAGAGCAGGAAGCGTCGCAGTCTGTGACTTCGACAAGGACGTTCTCAAGCTGTACCTGTGAGCAGGAAGCGTCGCAGTCTGTGACTTCGACAAGGACGTTCTCAAGCTGCACCTGAGAGTGGGAAGCGTCGCAGTCTGTGACTTCGACAAGGACGTTCTCAAGTTGTACCTGAGAGCAGGAAGCGTTGCAGTCTGTGACTTCAACAAGGACGTTCTCAAGCTGCACCTGAGAGCGGGAAGCGTCGCAGTCTGTGACTTCGACAAGGACGTTCTCAAGCTGTACCTGAGAGCAGGAAGCGTCGCAGTCTGTGACTTCGACAAGGACGTTCTCAAGCTGTACCTGAGAGCAGGAAGCGTCGCAGTCTGTGACTTCGACAAGGACGTTCTCAAGCTGTACCTGAGAGCAGAAGCGTTGCAGTCTGTGACTTCAACAAGGACGTTCTCAAGCTGCACCTGAGAGTAGCTTCCCATAGACCTCTACTCTTGTGCAGGTTTACACGTTTTGAGCACCTCTGGTTTAGGAGTTATAATTGATTTTTTGATTTACCATATAGTGCATGGTACATACTATGAGTGGGAATTATTTGAGAACTGTGATGGCTCAAAACGTCAATTTCTGCTGAGAGTAGCTTCTCATGGACCTCTACTCTTGTGCAGGTTTCCACGTTTTGAGCACCTCTAGTTCAGGAGTTATAAATGGTTTTTTGATTTACCATATAGTACATGGTACATACTATGAGTGGGAATTACTTGAGAACTGTGATGGCTCAAAACGTCAATTCCTGCTCAGAGTAGCTTCATGGACCTCTACTCTTGTGCAGGTTTCCACGTTTTGAGCACCTCTGTTTATGAGTTTTAATTGATTTTTTGATTTACCATATAGTACATGGTACATACTATGAGTGGGAATACTTGAGAACTGTGATGGCTCAAAACGTCAATTTCTGCTGAGAGTAGCTTCTCATAGACCTTTACACTTGTGCAGGTTTCCACGTTTTGAGCAACTCTAGTTCAGGAGTTATAATTGATTTTTTGATTTACTATATAGTTAGCATTAAGTTAGCTCTCCAATTTCGAGACGTCATATCTCAAAAACTCTGGGTGCTCAAAACGAAATAAAAGTTGCTCAAATCAGCTCAAAACGAGCTCAAAACGATGGTGTGTTTACTTTTTCGATTTCAAAAGTGGAGAGCTGGCATTAAGTGGCTCTCCAATTTTTGAGTCGTCATATCTCGAAAACGGTGGGTGCTCAAACAAAATAAAAGTTGCTCAAATCAGCTCAAAACGAGCTCAAAACGATGGCGTGTTTACTTTTTCGATTTTAAAAGTGGAGAGCTGGCATTAAGTTGGCTCTCCAATTTTTGAGATGTCATATCTCGAAAACGGTGGGTGCTCAAAACGAAATAAAAGTTGCTCAAAACGAGCTCAAAACGATGGCGTGTTCACTTCTTTGATTCCGAGTGGAGAGCTGGCATTAAGTTGGCTCTCCCTTTTGGAGACGTCATATCTCAAAAACGGTGGGTGCTCAAAACGAAATAAAAGTTGCTCAAATCAGCTCAAAACGAGCTCAAAACGATGGCATGTTTGTTTTTTTTCGATTTCGAAAAGTGGAGAGCTGCTCTCCATTTTTGAAACGTCATATCTCGAAAACGGTGGGTGCTCAAAACGAAATAAAAGTTGCTCAAATCAGCTCAAAACGAGCTCAAAACGATGGCGTGTTTTAGTTTTTTTCGATTTCGAAAAGTGGAGAGCTGGCATTAAGTTGGCTCTCCAATTTTTGAGACGTCATATCTCAAAAACGGTGGGTGCTCAAAACGAAATAAAAGTTGCTCAAATCAGCTCAAAACGAGCTCAAAACGATGGCGTTGAGAGATTTCAAAATTATTTTAGTGGAGAGCCACTATTATTTTATTTAATGTTGTGTTGTATTCATCGCAAAAACAAAATTCTCTTAATATCGTCCCAATCCGAGTGGTTCTCTCCTACAAAGATTTGTATCATAGTTTTGAGTACACGGTTCACTCTTTCAGTAGATTACACACTAGGAGAATATGGGGGGGTGAAAAACACATTCACGCCATTATCCTCACAATACGAGCAAAAATACTTGCTAGTGTTTGGTTCCATTGTCACAAATGACACCCTAGGTGCTCATACCGTGTGACAATCAATTCACGGAAAGCTTTCGTGACTCCTGCGCTATCTGCCTTAGATAGGGCGGCCACTTCCGTCCACTTAGTGAACTGATCTTGAAACACAACTATGTAACGGTGTCCTAACTTGGAACGGGGTAACGGGCCGACTACAGTACTGACAGTCTCCCAAGGGTGAACAATTTAATGGGGATTTTTCATGCGACCATATGGGTCCTCTGTTCTACCTTAATCTTAATGCAGTCATCACACCTCCGTACATAGGTGGCAACATCATTAAACAATCCAGGCCAATAATATAGGCGCGCTATCTTGTCATATGTACGATATATGCCAAGTGACCCGCGGTAGGAGCATTATGATTTTGTTGTAACACTTCAGAGCGACAGCTCACTGGGACACAAAGCTTCCACCCCTCAGCACTCTGCTCTTCTTGGAGCCGCCTCCTAGCCCAATGTGTCTATACACAACCTATCTCTAACTGTATAGTCGGGGAATTTCTCGGGGTCTGCAATCAGTAATGATTTAATTTTCTTTACCCAGCTATCGTCGTTCTCTCGACCATAGCGATAGGGCCACCCCCTCTCGAGTTCGTTTCTCCCAAAGTGAGCTCCTCCTTACAGGGGGTGCGTGAGAGTACATCTGGAACTATGTTGAACTTCCCTTTCCTATATTTTATTTCAAATTATATTGTTGCATTTCCATTACCCATCGTGCTAAACGACCAGTGGGATGGGGAATGGCATGCAACCACTTCAAGGACTGATGGTCGGTAATCACAGTAATTTCGTAACCTTCCACATATGACTTAAATTTTCTCAGGGCATATATCACAGCTAGACACTCTTTCTCGTTGTAGTATATCGACTTCGGGACCTCTTAAACCCCTACTCGCATAAGCAATAACTTTCTCCTCACCATTAATCTCCTGAGTCAAGACAGCTCCCAACCCTTCGTCGGAGGCATCGGTCTGAATCACAAGGGTAACTCAAATGAGGTAGGTTAATACTGGGGCACAGGTTAAAGCATCTTTGATTTTCTGAAATGCCGTTTCCTCCTCTTCTCCCCACTGCCAATTCACCTTCAATTTTAACAAACGATGTAACGGATTTGCTAGCTCTGAAAAATTAGGGACGAACCTACGGTACCAGGAGGCTAACCCTAGGAAGCTCCTGAGAGATTTAACACGCTGCGGGGTAGGGAATCTCTAACAGCCCTAATCGTTTCCGGGTCGGTACGGAGGCCTTGCTCTGTCACAATATGACCTAAGTATTTCAGCTCAGATTTCAGAAAATTGCACTTATCTTTATTTATAATTTGACCTGCGTCTCTCAACCTCTGGAAAACCTCTGCGAGATGTTCTCTATGGATTCAAGAGTCTCCCCTGATACTACCACATCGTCTAAGTACGCGAACGCATACGGTTCGAGTTTAGGCCCTATCACCTGATCTAGCAAACGTTGAAAGGTAGCTGCACCTGAGTTCTCTAGGAAAGGATTGGGCTTTTTCCTACTTGGAATTACAGCAAGTCAGAAACTGCTAAGCGAATTTAAAATACAGGCCACTCTATAGTATGAAAATTAATAAGGAAAAACATCCCTAAAAAAAAACTGAGATTACCTTATTACAGAAGAGGAAATGCACACAAGTGACCAGTCCGACACACGGTTACCTGAATCACTGCAGACTAAATATGGAGAATAGCGAACAAATTCCCGCACTAAATTTAAACGTCGTGAAGCGACAGAGTTGAGACTTAAGAATTAAGCCCTCAAATAATTTGCTTAGAGCCTAGCTAAATTTCCCCACTCAACTGTTTTGTAGCACAAACTTGAGATCCCTTACAGGTTTCAAACAAGAATAACTCGTTCACCCCCAGTGATACGAATTCGGAAAAATAGCTGACAAGAAGAGAAACCCACAAGGAATTCTAACTCCTCCGAGTTGTTCGGAACTCGACCTACAATATCTACGTTAACACAAGATTATATAATAATTAGTATCGGTAACGTCGTAAGGAGAGGAGATTCGCGACCCGATCAACCCCGGTGGGGTGGTTCAAAGGTACCATTTTTGGTTTCTTGCATATAACTCGAAAATTATGCTTTTACAGGCATGAATATTCTATAAGAAATTAAAGCTTACATAATTTCCTACAATATTGATCCAACAACTTTTTCTATATCTCTTTCACTTTCCGAGATATCCGCTCTAAAAGATGTAACATTTTGAAAACACATTTTCCATAAATTTTTTGCTATTTTTGCTCATAACTTTTCGAATATCGATGGGAAAATCCATGCTGATCATGAGCTTATAGAACATCAAATTCTCTTCAATTTGATGTATAATATCACAAGTTTACGCACATCCCCACGACTGTTGCAGCAGCTTCAGTGTTGAGTGTGATATCTTCAGTTATGCAAATAGACCAATTGACAAAGGAATTTAGAGAGAATGTTTTGAACACAATTTTTGACTTTGCAGCTTTGTTGGGACCAGTTGGGAGGTGAACATATCAAAAGTCCCCTCTCTACCCCTTGTGCTAAAGGGGTGAGGGTGGTTTAAAAGTTGCATTTTCCAATGTTTTGTTTTCACGCTCATATCTTGAGAAAAATGCGTTCAACCGACATGACTAACTATTCAGAAATGAAGCTTGATAAATTCTCTACAATATTTTTTCCGTGGTGATTTGTGATATCTCCAACAGTTTTCGAGATATACGCTCTTAAAAGTGTAAAATTGTTAAAATAACAGCTCTTAATACTATTTTTTGATGTTTCAGGGCCTACAACTCTTCAACAATGCATCGTATAAATGAATGCACACCGTAGATTTGTAGAGCTTTGTTTTCTCTTCAATTTGATGTATTATTTCATCACTTAATGTTTTCCTTCGTAGGAAATACAGACACAGAAAGTAAGTACAGTGAAATATATTGCCAAGCTGGGCATTATACTTGAAACTCCTAGAACTAAAGTTAAAATTAGTCTATCAGTTAATATTATATATGTTTTTACTATCATCGAATTGAATTTCTCAGTACTGGTATTTGATAAAGGGCATAAAGCTGGTAGTTGATCGGGAGTCTACCCAAGTGAATTCAATTTGCTCGGCCTGAAGCTGAGCTTGACTGCGACGTTGCCAAGTTGTGCGCTCCAGCCTTTATCTAAAGTATCCATGACTGAACACAATTCTCTAAAATGATCGTGTTTATATTTTTCAGCTGGCTATACGTCATCTTATGAATTTCGGGGATGCGATATTTTGATTTTTCACATACTCACTTTTTTACTATCCACAGCTGTTTCAGCAAAGGATGAATAAATTATCCTTTTAATGTCGTTCAGCGAGTTTTCTCAAGGATGAGACCTAGTGCAATCGAATCTTTATATCATAAACCTATTATGTTCCAAATTTCGTGAAAATCGTTATAGTGAGGTCCACGTTATAATGACAGTATTTGATCAACTTTGGTTTTGCTATCCTTGTCTATCATTCGACAAAGCCGGTGGTACTATCCTTTTCTAGGTCCACAATCATGCCAATTATGTTTTTGACAGTGTAGGAATATGATTAATTAATGCAGAGAATCGGCATCGCTATTCTTCTATCTTCATCCACTGTCATTATAACGTGGACCTCACTATAGAACCGTTGACATAAATAATCAGATATAAAAATAGCCAGATTTAAAAATAACCAGATATATAAATACAGAATTGCTCGCCTAATATAATGGGATTATATTTTTTAATGATTATTCTACTTCAATTATATTAAAGTAAGTTTGTTCTATAATTATATCGTAATCGCTGAGCATGTTAAAATCTTGAAAAAATGGAGTAATTAGATTTTTGTTACCGGTGTGAGTGGCGACGTAGCAGGCGAGATGGTCTTGTGAGGCGGCAAAGGCTGGAGGCTGACCGGCGGTGCGAGGTCGCCAGGCGCTGAAGACATCGAGGGCGCGCTGATCGCCCGCCACCGCTTTGCGCGCAAGGCGACTGAGGTCAGGGCCTGGGCGCGCGCGCCTGAACTCCACACAGCTCACCTCTGCGCCCGCGTTCTGTTCCCACACAGACACCAGTTGGCCCCGCGAGTCCACGCGCCAGCCTATCACCACTCCGTTCTGCACGATAATAATAAACTGATAAATTTGACTTTATTTCTGCGAATACTGTACAAATCAAATGAAGAGTATTTATGCGAATAATATAAAGAACAAGTGAAAAATAAAAAGTAACAGCAATAAGCATGCATTTATTATCTGCTTTTTTTTAAGCACTACAGCCCAATATGAGCTTTGGCCGCCTCCACTACAGCTCTCCACGCTTCTCGGTCCTCTGTTAATTGTCTCCATCCTCTATATCCCATTTTTTGGAGATCGTCTCTCACTTCATCTTCCCGTCTTATTCTCGGCCTTCCTATCTTTCTTCTTGAATGTAGCCTCTCCTTGAATATTATTTTAGGCATTCTGTTTTCGTTCATTCTACAGATATGTCCAAACCATCTAAGCCGCTGTGCCTTAATAAATTTTACAATATTTCGGCCTTTTATCAATGCCTCGAGCTCTGAATTAGTTCTTCTCCTCCACTCCTCTCCTTCTTTAACTGGACCATAAATCTTTCTTAGGATTTTCCTTTCAAAAACGCCTAAATGGTTTTTGTCTTCTTTTGTTAACGTCCAAGATTCACAGCCGTACGTTACAACAGGTCGAATTAGGCTCTGATATATTTTAAGGTTCGTGTTTCTACATATGAGCCTGTTCTTCAAAAGTTTCATGTTACTGAAGTATGCTCTATTTCCAGCCAATACTCTTTGCTTTATGCAAAGTTTATGCAAACTTTATTGCTTTATTATCTGCTACACTACAGAATATACAGTAGGAGAAAATACAGCTAATTTCCTACTCTAGTAGAGCTACTGTATCATACAATATTAATTTATAAAAGTAGCAAACAGATAAGCAATAAACAACTCCACTAGAACATACAGTAAAAAAAAACAAAGAATAATTCTAATAGTCTACTCTGTGGAGCTGAAATAACATATAAAGCAACAGCTCAAGAAAAAATTCAGAACATTGGAAAACAATAATACTACACACAGATATAAGTTACTACCTACTGCATGCAAATGACCTTATAAATGACATCTAAACATAGCAAATACATAGTAAATACTGTATTATTTTGCATACTTGTGACGATGACCAATGTTTATTGTAGACCAAATGGTAATAAATATATTATTATTATTATTATTATTTCTCCACCACCTACTATTTAAAGTCGTAATTTACTAATGAAGTACTTGAAATAAAGTCGTAATTACTAATGAAGTTGTATTTACTATGGAGCTAAAATAAAATATTAAGCAACAGCTCAAGAAAAAATTCAGTACATTGGAAAACAATAATACTACATACAGATATAAGTTACTACTGCATGCAAATAACCTTAAGAATGACATCTAAACATAGCAAATACTTTCTCCACCACCTACTATTCAAAGTCGTAATTTACTAATGAAGCACTTGGAATAAAGTCGTAATTACAAATGAAGTTGTATTTTCAAAAAAGGAAAAGTTCACTAAACGTAACAGAAAGTAGGTTAGCCTACTTGATGCAGTGTAAGAGCAGTTGATAAACAAAAATAGAATAAGAAATTGTTAATTTTATAAAATATTATCCTTGTACAGTACATTATTGCAGTATTGGGGAAATGAGAAATGTTATGACACGAACAAAGGATGAAAGAAAACGATGCAGAATTGAGAAAAGGGTTTGAGAGACGATTAAATGGTTGATTCAATGTATGAATCAGAACGTATAGTAACTAAAATAGTAGCGTAGTAAATGTAGTATATCAGCAAAAGTAAGAAAAATATCAAAATATTTTACTAAATCAAATGTTACAATGTTGCTAATTAGAACAGTAGATAATAGTAATATTATTTATCTGTGATTGTAGTATGAATGTATTTCAAGACCAACTCAAAATTATGATTGTTGAGATAGTGTATTCAATTGAAGATTGAATGGATCCATTTACTCATTAGGTCTTTCCAGAACACAGGCTCGTTTTTCTGGAAGGACTCATGATTTTTATGATGTAAAAATGTAATAACTTTTGAAACGTTTTCATAAATTTAGTTTTTGCAATATTTCCTCATAAACATATGTAATCATTTTCTATGAATTGTATGAAGTTAAGTAATGTCAATGAATTTCGATTTGATTTCACTCGAGGCCTTTCTCCTCGAGGCCGCACTTCGGATTACCCTCCATGTGTGGAGTCGGCTTAGCCAATGAAATAAGACATCGCTATGATAAAACATTTTTCAACTTGAATGGGCTTTGATTTTGCGGATATCATTATATGTAGATTTGTGAATAGAATAAAAAAGCTACAGGGAAAACGGAAAAC